>NC_083477.1:16374261-16541761 GCF_030014155.1 Tachysurus vachellii
AAGTAGTCACATGACCTTACCCGGGGGCACGGTGGCTTAGTGGTTAGCACGTTCGCCTCCGCCTTGTGTGTGTGGAGTTTGCATGTTCTCCCCGTGCCTCGGGGGTTTCCTCCGGGTACTCCGGTTTCCTCCCCCGGTCCAAAGACATGCATGGTAGGTTGATTGGCATCTCTGGAAAAATTGTCCGTAGTGTGCGATTGCGTGAGTGAATGAGAGTGTGTGTGTGTGCCCTGCGATGGGTTGGCACTCCGTCCAGGGTGTATCCTGCCTTGATGCCCAATGACGCCTGAGATAGGCACAGGCTCCCCGTGACCCGAGGTAGTTCGGATAAGCGGTAGAAGATGAATGAATGAATGAATGACCTTACCCTTTGTAGGAACTTAATAACTTAACAAAAGTGTCACTTTCTTTGGCAACTCCTTTTGCACGTTGTATATAAAACACATTCACATTTCAAACTTAAATTGCTTTCGCTGTGCCGTGATGGAATAGAGTGCCTCCTGGAACACTTAACTAAAAATCATAAAAACCTTATATTTCCCTCAGGAGATAACGGAGTCTGTGAACTTGTCAGTTCAGACAGGTTGTGTATCCTGGGTTTCTTTCTACAGGTCATTTTTATAGAAGATAAAATCTCATAACCGTTAGAGACGCATACATGCACGCTTAAGACATATCCTTAGAGCACCTTCAAAAAAACGCTGCCCACAAACCAAAACACACATGTTGTACCATTTTTGTTTATTTAATGGCTGCGTCTTTGATATCTGAAGTCCTTGACCTGGCGGCACAACTTGATGCATGAGTTTCTCATCAACTGGCAATAAACTAAATTTGAACTTGGTTTGAGTTTTTTGAGATGTGTGTGTGTGATGTTTACATTTTACGTTGTGCTAAAAACAACACATGCTGTTGTGTAGGCTTGCAGCGAGATCAGGCAAAAGTGACTAACTATTAATGGAGCTGTTGGCTGACATCCAAATGGGTCCCTTTTCCATCTGTAGTGCACTGTGTGTAGGGCTCCTAGGTAGTATTGCCCATTTGGGACCAAATTACACTGCATGTTATACCACAGTGATTATCAGTTTCAGTTCGAAATCTTTTGTTTAGGTTTACGTTGAATGAGTCGTGTCCATTCGGTTTTAATTATTTCTTTCTCTTTTTACTTAGAGATTTGGATGCTGTTGTCACCAAAGACGTTGACAGAGAAGAAACAGGTTAGTTCACCTCGACTCTTACATTGGGGTGTGTTTGTGTCCTTTCTGGTTTTTTCTGATTCATGCCTCGTACAAAGCTTCAGAGAGTCTGCTAGTGTAAGCAGTTTTTTTTTTTCGTTTGTTAAAGGGGTTCAGAGTGCTGCATAAGCTTTACTGATTTAAACGGGTGTGAGTGAGGGAGCAGATTTTTTTTATGCTCACTTGACTGATTCCAAGTTTTTTCGTGATTGAAGTTAAGCTGCAGATGGATCTGTTGGTGTATAAGATGTGAAACGCACGTAAGGGTTCGAAAGGACAAAAAAAAATAAAAGAAATGTGACTGGAACACATTTTTCTTGGATGTTTCTAGGCACACAAAACGTGGCGTGACCATTGGGGTTCTTTTCACTATATCTGGACCAGTTATAAGCTGCTGACTTACATTTCGTGCCTCTTACTTAATGAGCTGTCGTGGTTTAATAACATGTGATATAGCATAAGCCGGTTTCACTTAGAGGTTCATTAGAGCTGGAGTTCTCTTTGTGCACAGTGCCCAGCTCCATTGTTCAGGCTAGTAAAAGCTCCAGTCTTTTGTTTTGTTTGATCGGAAACGTAATTGAATCAATCCATGCAAAGAGAAACAGAGGTATATGATTTTGGTGGTTTTCTAGCAGAGTTTTGTAATGTAGCACATTGTGAAAAGTTGTTGCTTCCTGATTTGACAACACGACAGCGTTTGCTCTGTCAAATCCCGATCGTGCCGCCGCCGTTCGTCGTCATGCTTTCAGGTAGAAATGTCTGTTGACTTACTTTTGATCCTTTATCAGTCACAACCATTTCAGCTAATCAAGGTTTTCTCGCTTGTGTGTGTAAAAGAGTGCAGAATGTTTTCAACCTAAAAGATCTACTTACTACTGATTTATCACTGATTTATCTACTGATCTTACCAAAATAGTCTGCAACATAGGTTTTCCATTTAAAAACAAAACATTTCTATACTTTGATTAGTAACTAGTAATGACCGGCCTGTTTCTGAAGCGACACTGTTGTGCTTTTGGCAGATTTGTCCACTTTCTCTAGTCACAAGTGGACATTGTAGATGCATTGAGACACTTGAAAAGGCTGTGTTTGAGTGACTGTCTGTCTCGGCTGGCCACTTCTGAGCTGACGACCTGAGCCGCATGTTAATGCCAGGTGTCAACGGTGCCCCTGAAAGCCGGAACCTTCCTGTATGGTATGTTGTTGTTTTATTTTCCCTTTCCAGAGCTTCTGGGTGTTTGCGAGCTGCCAGACAACCGAAAGGGGTGGGGTAGTAAAGAGAAAGTAACGACTGTTGAGACAAAATGTCTGCATGCTTTGATGTAGATTAGGATGTTATCTGTGGAAGATGGGGCTGTTTACAAGAGAGAAGACGACTGAACACATCAGGGGAAAATGCCCCGAATGCTTAGTGTTTGTTTACTTGGACACTGTTTAAATGTTAATTGCTCACGATTGTATTATATAGATATTTAAACTCGAATGGACAAAATGATCTACAAATAAACCAATCCCAAAAAGTGTAAAATTTGAGAAGGTACATGTAAACGGACGAAGTACAAACCGATCAGGCCATCCTTAAAAATATTCTTGTTTGCCGTAACCCGACCGACCCTGTCAATTTTGGACCGACTCAATTTTTTTTTTGCTTTAAGTCCGACCGATTTCCCGGTTGTAAATTTGCGTTAAGACCGACCGATTTTTTTTTTTTTACTCTTCAAACAACTAATACAAAAGCAATAAAATAATATTAATTATATTTTAATAAGTATTGTAAATATATAAATTGCCTAGGCCTACATGCAAACGAAGGCTACGTTCTTTCTTTTAAATATAAACCCGTGACGTCATCTATGTTTACACTATTGGTTAATGGATGTCACACTATGGCCTGTGCGTTCGCTTCGTCTCATCCTCTCATTCACTGTCAGAGTCGACGGTTCGCGCTTGGTAATGATGGCTGCAGCTGCAGTAAACAAAATTTTCGCGGTCACCGTTCAAACAAATTTGTTTGTGGTCTATAAAGCCTGCGTCAATATGAGGTTTGCAATGATGCGCCCGAAGGCACGGGTTGAAGACCCAGTCAGTGACGTCACGATCTGCTAATTTGTTTAAATTCATACCTACGTAACCACTGTCACCAAAATTGTCCTGGCAGACAACTCGGTAGACCTGGTTCCTGTTGACAAGCAGATTATGTATCAGTTTTTCATTCACAGTTGCCTGGCAGATTAAGAACGTTCAAGTAAGCTTCCTCTACAGTGGTCACAGCACCCAACTCTTTCACTATTTATATGCAAAAAACAACTATTTTTACAAGGCATATCGATTAGCTTGATTAGATGCAAGACAGCACAGAAAAATTTGTTCCGTGGTAGAAAAGAAAACATGGTTCAGGTTCAAATAATTCCAGTAGTTGCTTATTTTCTGGGATATTTGTTAATGCATAATTGCATGCAATTTACTTTGTTCTCCAGGAACCCAGACATGAGACTGGGCAAGCACCTAGTGTTGTGATCATATTCTTTACATTGTCATTGAAACGCATGAGCTGGTCATCCAGAACGGAAGAAAAATGTAGGCATGAAATGACATGAAATCTCTCCTCTTTCAGTGTAAAATCTTTCCACCCAGCTGAGATAAAAAGCTTGCTACTTGCTTTGTGACTTCTTTTTATTACCGAATGGCCTAATTTACTTCATTTTATTTTGCATTGCTCTACAATGAAGTCTGAGAGATTTGTCTCTGGGATTTGTCCTCTCTTGGTCTCTCGACCAGCATTTTAGATAAACAAGTCGGTGCCAGAAGGCAGCGTCATGGCCAGACATTAACATTTACTCACTTTTAATAATGAATTCCCCATTTAGCAATGCTAAAAAAAAAAAAAAATCAGGATCATAAATAATTGTGTAACAGAGCTAAAGCTGTTATAAAGCCGAGGTTAATGATATAAACAATGCTTTGTGTTGAATAGCAGCAGAGATCCTTACTGAATTCTTCAGTGTTTTTGGCCTAATTCAAAGTCAGATAACATATTTTACTAGTGAGATACATGCTTTCTTTTTGTCCATCTTAAAGCTACAGCGTCACATTTTCTGGCCTGGAGCTTCTATCACCAATCGTCTCTAGCCCAGTCTACAGACTTAGTTTTTTTTTGCTTGTTTTTTTTTCCCTTTGCATTTTTCTGTGGGTTGTTGGAGATTTCAGCACCTCCTCAACGCTCTGTAATGACCTCCAGAACTGCACAGTAGACGGCTTAGATTAGATACAGTGGCATTAGATCCAGGACTGTTTTGTTTGGATGTTCTGGCATTAGTGTTGGAGACTACGGTCTGATTAGCTACAGTGGCTTACGGTCAGGCAGTGAAACCGCTTAGTCAAGGCCAAAGCTGACCCGCAAGTTGACTAGCTATAGATACAGGGTGTTGTGGTATAAAACAGAATCCAACATGGTGCACTTATGTTTGAATCAGTGCATTGGCTTCATTTTACTGTTTGGTTCTGAAGCCTTATTGGGTTTGGATTCGTTTATCAAAAAAAAAATGTTTTTTAAACCATCCTCTGTGATAAAACATTTACCTATTACTATTGTTTCTAGTGTTTTCTTTTATTCATAGATTGTTTGTGTCAAATATTGAATGAATTGCCAGTGATGCTAGTCAATATTTATAAACCTTGATGGTTGAAAGTATTGTGCATTTGTTAATAGAAGGTAAGGCTACATACCTGTATCTGCCATTATAAAGCCTCCTTTAATCAGCCAGCAGGCTCTCGCTTTCCTTAATGATTCTTTTTCTTTCTCTTCCTTTCCCTTTTTGAGTGTGTAGTCAATCGTAAGTTTTACCGCCTAACCTAAGAATATGGTTCGGCGCCCCCTTAAAGCATCCATATTTCATGATTTTTAAAGTGTGTTTAAAAATATAGCTAGTAAGAAATATTCAGGAGCAGGTCACTGATACACTATAAGAATGAGAAGTACTAGCAGTCAAACGTTTTTTTCCTCCAACGTAAGGTAACATCTGCTTAGAAAATCACTGTCTCATACAGGGGTTAGACAAAATAATGTGAACACAAAGAATTGTGATATCTCTATATTACTAAGATGTCGGACCTTCGTTTGCACTTAACTCAGCTTCCAACCTTCTTGGAATAGAATCATACAATGTCTGAATATCTTCTGATGCAGTTTTGTACCATTCATCTAGCAGAATATCTTCTAGGGAGGTTGAACCTGCTTCTCACCTGCTTCTCTTCAAAACTTACCACATTGATTCACATTGAACTTGCCAGGGCAGATGATCATACTGGTGCTCCTCAGACCGTTTTTGCTGTGTGCATAGGTGCATTAATATGTTATTCATTATCATTGGCATCATTGTTTGGAAACAAGATTTGGACCATAGTATGCACCTGATCACTTTGATCTTCTATGTAAACTGACGATGTGACCAGCAGAATACCAAAATGTGGCTGCCCAGATCTTTACTGATCCACCCCCATGTTTGACAGTCGGAACCAGACAGTCCATGTTGTACTCTTCCATGGAAGTTCTCTATCCATAAACTTGACTTGCTGTTGGGAATAATGTCAATATTGATCCATCAGACCATATCACTCTTTCTTTTGCATTTTTGCACTGGTGTCTATGACGAATGGTTTAGAAATTGCAACTCTTTCATGGATGTTGGCTTTGTGAAGTTCTCAGGACTGTATTGGAACATGGTTTAGAATATTAAGTTGCTGCAGTAGTTCTTTGTTTGGACACGATCCTTCCTAGATTTTGGATGGTTCCCATCGTTGGTCCTTATAATTAACACACAGTAGCCTACACAAATCTCATTAACCCCTATAACAAAGGGAGTTCGTGTTATTTTTTGCCAACCTCTTTATCGAGACGTCACTCAAATAAGACAACCGATGCATTTGGCAAAACCCAAAAGATAATTCAGCCTATAATTCTCTTTTGAAAATAGTGTGATAGAATTTCTAGGATAAATCAGATTTAGTAATTGCTTAAGTAATGACAGGAACACAGAACAGATTTGCTACATGTCTTCTGAACGCCTTCCTGACTTGAGGCAGCGAGGGTTGCTGTGGCGACAGCTGACTTGCCTTGGCAACCCAGATGCCTATTGGTTGCACAAGTGGGTGTGTCTTCTACATTTAACCAATCACTCGGCATCTGACTTGCCTTGGCAACCCAGATGCCTATTGGTTGCACAAGTGGGCGTGTCTTCTACATTTAACCAATCACTCGGCTCTCTTTTGTTTAATGTGTGAAAGTGACTTAATTTCAAGTTGATTTTGAAGCCACAGGCTGTAGCATTGAAGCAAATAAGTGTCATCATATTTGTCCTACAACAAAATAAATTTAAATATTTATATAGGAGATAAAACCTCAAACAGGAGACAGATGCAAGCATTGTATTTAGCAGTTTGTCTGTAGTGGAGTAATTTACCACTCTGATCCTGTAAGTAGATTATCCTAAGCGTTCTCAACTCATTACCAATGCGCTTATTTCTCAGTGCTAAAATTAAACTTACTGTAGGGCCTGTGGTTTAATCCTTATGTTTAAGGAAATCGAAAGGAAAAGGGCAAAATAGTGCGGAGAAGAAATCCGGGGGCGCACTGGCACGTGTGCACGTTGCATCATTACAGCGGAATCGCTCATTAACGGGGTCAGAAATGCTGCAAAGCTGAAGTCGCTGAAAAACAGTGTGCGATTAGCTGTAACTGAGCTCTTAAATCAGTTACGTTTTGTAAAGTGCTTTATGGTGAACAGCAGCGATAAGACTTATTTTCTTAATTTAACTCGTGTTAATGTTTTGCAAAAGAAGACCTTTATCTGTAGGCTTTATCTGTTTGGCATCGTGGACACGGGAAGCTAAGATGCGTCAGAGAAGGACGTTCTGTTGCTCTCTTTAGGTATTTAAGGTTCATTTAGGACACACAATAGGCAAAAAGGCAACACATTACAAAATACAGAGCATTTTATTTTTGTTGATCTTAAAGCTGTTGATCTTCTGATTGTGATATTGGACATTACATGTGTTCGAGCCCGTGTGCGAGTCTAAATAATATTGACTATCATCCAGACCATACATGGTAAAGAAATTTGAACTGTTCTTCTGGTGTAGTCTGTCCTCGTATGGCCTCTGTTGTGTTTTGTTGGGTTTAATGTCATATATTTACTGCAGAGCTTAATGGAAAGTCTGATGATTCAGAACTTTATCTTTTGACCTTGTCTCAATTTGCTCTGTAGAATCAAGCAACATGGCAAAGAAATCTTTGTGTATTTGGCAAACACCACCAAGTATCCTGCATTAAAGTGCTGTACATTGCCTTTTCTACAACAAACATGTTGCAGCATGAATGTTTCCTTCCCTACAGTCAGCTATTTTTGCTCCTAATTTGTCTCCTTTGTCTGTGTGAGACTTGATGTACTAAGGCTGGGCGATATGGCCGAAAACTGTATCACGATATCAGTGTTTCATATCGGTCATATCGATAATTATTGATATTTTTTATGACCCATTTAAAATAAGGACCAGGAGAAAAATATATTAAATTTAAACATTTTTATTTTAAACTTAACCTTCCTCTGATCGTAATCCCATCAGTTAATAAGACAGAAATGTCAACAAACATGGAAAACACAAATAATTAAAATGTAAACATAAGTCTAAAGTCACAATGAACACTTAACAATTATCTATTAACATTTAAGGTGCAAAATGAAAAAAAAAAAGTAAGAAATGCTTAATAAAGTGTAATAAAATTGTGAAAAGTGTTAAATATAAACATGGGCATCGGAACCATTATATGTGGGTGGGACAGGACCCACCCACTTTTTAAGACCAATAATATTGGACCCACCCACTTGTCTCTATTCAGCATCTGTCTTTTTAAATTACTTTTCAGAGCGCCGCCAGTCGAATCCATTCCGCTTGAGGAATTCCCTAATATATTAAACTCCATTCCGTGTTTTACCTACAGCATTGACCACGCTCCTGCTTCCTGAAATCCATGGGCGTCGGAACCATTATATGTAGGTGAGACAGGACACACCCACTTTTTATTTGCTTCCGATGGCCATGAATATAAACATAGAAAAACCTAAGAATTTAGTGCAAGTTTTTTGCTAGGAAGTTCACTAGCTGTTCACCTTCTGGTGAATAAAGTGTTTTAAAATATGTGCAGTGTTTTGTAAACATAAATAAAACTGAGGTACACTGAGATGCATCTGTAATATAAAAAAACAAACCTGATACAGTACAGTAACATTGTCTGAAATAAAACCTGCAGAAATATGAAAAAGTAACGCAAGCTATTCTTACTCTAATCATACTTGAAGTCGAACTATTCAAGTATATTTTCAGTCCTCTTTTATTTACAATTTACTTGCTCGCTGCGGCTCATTTTCTGCTTATCAGTCGCCGGTTACTGAAGCGCGAGACAACGATATGGCGCAACCAAACTGTTACATGATTGGCTGTTTGCTAGGTTAACAGAGAGCGGGTGCCTTTGTTAATGCAACCAAACTTGCTTCGCAACCTCTGTTTTCTTCCGACGAAGAATAAAAAAATCAAACGTTTTATCGTTCATATTTTTTTTTTTTATATCTTGATCACGTGTCTATCGCGATACATATCGTTATCGTTTTATCGCCCAGCCCTTGGATGTACCTTTTCACAGATCAGAGCAGCTCCTTGTTCAGGTAAAGGGACAAACATTCTGGGTCCTGGGTGAGTGGAGACTGACGATGCTGGCCTTTGTTTGCAGTCGGCTAGCATGCACAATGTCCTGTGTCCATGATGCGTTGTGCTGTTTTCTCTGGTGCAGCTGGCACTGACATACCATATGTGTGTATGCTCTCAATGGTGCTGTGATAAAGGTTCACCAGGAGCTGTGTGGGAAGTCTGGCCTGTTTTGGTTTCCGTAGCAACAGTAGTGTTTGTTGTGCTATTTCATCAGATCAGGTGTTGTTGAACCACGTGAGCTCCTTTAGAGTACACCCCAAGGGACCTGATGTTGTTTACACTCCACTACCTCTCCATTTATATGCAGAGGGAGATGAATAGATCTCCTGAAGTCTACGATGATCTCTAGTTTTTGTGGTGTTCAGGACCAAGGTGTTTGTGCGAGACTCAATCAGATGTTGAACCGTGTGTGTGGTTTATAAAATTCTCACTGGAATTGCATTTTCCATCATTTGAATGTTTGAACCGTGTGACCTGTAGGTTTAGATTTTAGTGTGCTGCTTTGTGATTAGATAACTGGATAAATACAGGTGTTCCTCTGTAAGTGGCACGTACTATGCTTTAAAACAATAGACACCTACAACCATCACAAAACATCATTACTTAACTCTAACAACAGACTTCTGTACTTCTCACCCACCCACAAGGTGAAATAACATTACCCTATACTATTGGTCTTAGACTAGACTGTATTAGGTTTGTCAGTTTCTCTTGTGTCTGAATGTTGCGTTTGCGGTGGACAGATGAAAAAGAAAAAGCTTTAGTTGAACATTGAAAACACCGTGCTGTATTGTTTGTGTTGCATCCTCAAGTGAGCAAGCTGTTCGTGAAAGGAGTGTGCCAAGTGTGTTGTTTCTGCTCCTGACGTCTCAAGAGGTTTAAAAAAAAAAAAGGCTACGTATAATCAGATTATAGAATAAATTAATCCTATGGTGCAAACAGTAGGCAGATTCTGGCTATTCTCCCTAATACAGTGAATCATAAAATTCCCTACCATTAGATTTTCCAGTCTGTGCTTGGAGGCGTTGTTTTGATGTATCTGAAATTTATTGTAGGTGTGATCTCAAACAAGTGGCTTCATATTGAATTTGTTATAACCTGCAGATGAACCAATTAAATATCGAATTTGATCCAAACCGGGTCAAGGTCACAACAAGGTCTTTCTTCAGTCCTTCCTGTAGAAGTACAGTATACAGAAGTTGTCATTAAGAATTGAATATTTAAATTTCTTCCAAAATTTGTGTATGTAGATTTAGTTGGGTGCCAGTATTGATGTCTGGAGTGTTCAGGTTTGATCTAATGTTCTTATTCTATCTATAATGTACAGATGATTCTTCAGCTTTAAACCTAGCATTAATCCGATGACCTTGCTGTGCTCCATTCCCATCAATACTGATGTATTTCGTGGTATAGTGAATGCAATTGGTGGTGTAAATCAGTCAAGCATTTAAAACCAGTCACTCTTGCTGTTCAAAAGGAAAGGCATGAACATACGAAATCAAACCGTTGCCTTCCGACCATTTAACAGGGACCTCCGGGCTTATTTATACTTAAGTGTTTGAAGATTTGCATTTACCTGGTGCAGGGGTGTATGGTATAGTGTCTGTGTATCACTGGAATGGAATCCTGTGTGGGAATATTTCACTTATTTGAAATAACAAAGATTACTAGTAACACTGAGTAGGCCTGAATTTAAATGTTTCCTTTTGCACTTTAGTGCCAGAACATACGGAGTGCAGTTCCTGCCAGCCTCAGTCTGCCGATTGCAAACAGCACCACCTCTGTCAAATCCTGCGCCATCAGCGATGCCAACTGGCGCCGAAACCGCCAACGCCCGCCACATCTCAGCCGGATTCAACTGCTGAAAGTTTAGCGCCGTGTCGCGGCTGTCGCCGCCATCCTGGGAACTCAAGTGCAGCTCACGTCCATTCACAGAGGGAAGCAAAACACTGAGGGGCCTGAAGTATTCTGCACCAAAGCTCACGTCTCAGGTATGACCATTTTTATCTCACTGTACCCACAATGCCACCCATAAAGATTTATTGCACATTGATTTTCTCATGAGTAGCTATTTAGCTAATAGGCTAAATAGTGTCGTCTAATGTCTGACAAGTAATAATTGTAGTGTTTTGTATGGAAACCAGTGCACGGGACATGCTAATTTGAAAACATTGGCTCATTCCGCAACATGTTGAAACTTAACGCGACATGTCTTCTGTAATCTATTCAGGAAAAAAAACACTGGTAGTAGTAGTGTTGGTGGTAGCCTTCTTTCAGCTCTGTTGGTCTCTTACCTGAGAGAGTGATGGCAGCAGGATGCACTATGGGAAGAAGGCAAGACAAGAGGCAGTGTTTGGAAAGTTTTGGGTCCTGGAACCTATTACTCGGACATTAAATAAATTACTTTGACATGTACCACCGACCTGAACGTTGTTGCGGGCCAAGTACGCCAGTTTATTGCAATGTACTACCCTAATGGCCATGTCCTCCTTCAGCAGGATAATGTGCCTTGTCATACTTCAAATTTGACTTGGCCTCCATATTCTGTAGATCTCAGTCTGACCAAGCATCAAACATGGTGGTCAATTAATGTCTCGGTCCCAGATACCACTGCACATCTTGAGCTTTTTTGGCAGCACAAGCGGGACCTACACAATATTAGGCAGGTAGTTTTAATTACATTTTAAATACATTACTGATTAACTATGTACTGTAATGAGCTATCAGGATACAGCAGTGTAAATATTATCGAGGAGCATGCAGAGCATTATCCGTACTGTTCAATTTTTCAGCAAGATCGGATGAGATGCTAAATTATCAGGATTTATTGCTTCACATACTGCCTTTATTTATTTGTTTGTTTGTTTATTTATTTCTGTGCTGACTGCAGGTTGACCTGTGCTTTGTTCATACCTCAGCGTGGCTTTTTTAATCCACCCAAATTAAAGTACATCATCCTAGACCAATCTGGCTTTTACCCTTGCTTTGGTTTAATAGATATTGCTAACAGATGAGCGTTAACATGAGCACATTTGGTACTGTATGCGTTGTGGTTTCTGCCTTTGTCGGAGTTGTGAAAGGTATGCAAATGTTTCTTGTGTATTCGCATGACCCTAAAGCTCCTAGTGAAATGATGGCTTACATGATTAATTTTATTAGCACTTGGTCGCAATCCTCACACCAGCATGCATCCAAGTCTGAGCACAGTTAAATAACTTGGTCCTGCACAACATACAAAGCAGAAAATGGGTTTGTTTGGCAAAAACACCTGTATTGTCATATGGTGGAATCAGTTGAGATGTGTTTTCTCAACTGATTAATGAAATAGCATCTACTTTCTGCAATATATAAATTGTTGGTTTTTCTATGTGCTGCCCCATGTAGTAATAAAATGGATGTTCCATTCATTATTCTGAAGGTATCATCATAAAGTTTAGCTTTGGTACCCAGTTTTACTATCTCCTAATGCATTATTTGTGAGGTTTTTTTTTTTTTATATAAATGAAACGTTATTATTGTGCTTATAGTGACAACATTGGCGTATTACAAGTATATTTTTGTTGTTTCTTAGGCATGGCTCCCATTCGGGACTCGGTCAGCCACTCCCCTAACCCAACAGGTGATACTTTATTTTTGTTGTTGGTTGCTAATTTTAGTGTGCCTTGGGGGTGTGTGTGGGGTGGGGGTGTGAGGAGGGTATAGGGATGGGGGTGTGGTGATGTGGGCGGTTATGTTGCACTGCTGATTGGTTATTTTTATATTGAAAGATAGATAGATAGATAGATAGATAGATAGATATATCTCAATCAATGTCTATATAATTTCTAAATATACTTAAATTAAAAGCAACATAACATAGCTGGTCCTGTTAGGGTCGGTCCATGCTTTTTCCTCTGTCTGCAGCTGTGCAGAGTAAATGAAGGCCCTGAGGTAAATCACATCTTTTCCCACATGCTTTGTGTAAAATGCTATAAGCTTTCAGGGGTACTATTTTTGACCCCTTGCTATGGCATAACCAGAAACCAAGCTATTACAGCTAAAGCAGTGGTCAGACCAAACCCAAATAACATTTGCCTGCTGTGAAGGCCAGTTCTCTAAAATGTAAAGGGCACAGACCCTGTGAGACCTGATTGTTTACGAGGACCACCATTTTCAATGGGTCAAAAGTGATCTTTGAATTTGACCTTTATGAAACCTTTTGTCTTTTGGCAACATGAAGTTGCCAACGCTTTACCAAAAACCACTATCTGGAACTCAGTTGAGGGAATTGAGTTAATTTGTGAAATGTGGGTTACAAACGATTCTGCATATAAGCAGACGGACCTTGCTAGAAATTCGTTAGGTGGGATGTATGGTACCTCTTCTTCCATTGTGTGGTGTTTTTAGCTACATCTCTTTTCTACAATTTATTTCTTGAAAATGTTTACTGCTGACTCAGAGCAAGGATGCTCATGCATTATTTTTCTCCTGTGTTTTTAGCATATGATTTAGAGACTGAGTTTATTTGGCTGATGCCAGTTCAGTGACGTGTTGTCTGCTGTTCAGAATTATACAGCACCACATGACTGGTGTGCTTTAGGTTGCTTGAAAACCGCAGGGACACCTTTTTTTCCCCATTATTACTGTATTCATTAGTTTAAAATACTCAGATTAAGTAATTTTAGCAATTAATCAATTGAATTAAAAATTGAATCAATTTTGATTTAATGAAAAATAACGATGGATGCTTAAATATGGCTTCTTGCTTTATTGTAGGCTTTAACTGCCCAGTCCTTTTCCTTATTGTAATTTAATTCAACTTCTGTCTTTGTCACTTCAGAAGGTCTACTTGTTTCCTTCTTTTTATTTTGTTTTGTCTGTTGCCAAATCTAACTGCTCTTCAGTGAGATTTGGCAGCCATTTTTAGAGCAGCAAGCACAGACTCGTAGAAAAAACTTGGTGGAACAAAGAAAGGAATGCATATTTTGACTTGAACTTGCATGTTGAGTATTGTCACCTCGTATGTCTGACCGGTGGCAAAGGTTTTGCTTTCGTCGTTGTATTCACTTTAATTGTTCGCTCCTTGGTCATGCTGTAGTGTCATGCTGCTTTAACAAAATGGTGGGCGCTGAGCTTCGTATTCAGCCAAGCTGGAGCAAGACGCTTCCTGTGGTGTGAAATGTCTGCCAGTTTAATACTAGTTGTGTAGTATTAGAGTCTGGGTCAGTGAAGATCTGTGGTTTATCAACTTTCCTGAATTTTCCCTGTGTGTGTAGAGAGACTATCAATCAGTGTGATCTGAAGCAAAACCCTTAAGTGTGTGTTGCATGTCATTTTTAAAGCTTGTACTCATTTGGCTTGTTCTTTAAAAGCAATTCTAGTCCAAATGAAAATAGGTAGCATAGCTAGGAAATTTTAGCTGTGCCTAGATATGTAGGAGCAGCTGACTCCATCCACTTCAAAGCTGTTGTTTAATGAAGGAAAACTAGATAATAGGATGAGGATTTTAATTGCTAAATTGGAAGGAAGGTTTTAAGTGAGTTATACAAAATACTGATAACAAGTAGACTTTAATTTTATTTATTTATTTTTTTTATTTTATTTAGTTACATATTGTCTAAGGTTATCTTGTAAGATGTTCTGAAGGATGGGTCTGGGTGAGCACTTTGTGTTACTATTATAACTGTTTTGACTGAATTGTTTTGTGACTCTTGTGATCACTTGTGTTTGCAGGTTTGGATCACGCTGGTCTGGACCCTCAGTATGAGAATTCACCCTGGAGCTCTGGCTCACCCTGCAGTGACTCAAACAGCAACTGGGGCAAAGTGATTGTAGACAGCTGTGATAAGGGAGCCTGGCCTTCCATCACTGGTAGTGACCCTGAGCTGGCCTCAGAATGTATAGATGCTGACTCTGTCTCC
Source organism: Tachysurus vachellii (assembly GCF_030014155.1). Classification (NCBI taxonomy): domain Eukaryota; kingdom Metazoa; phylum Chordata; class Actinopteri; order Siluriformes; family Bagridae; genus Tachysurus; species Tachysurus vachellii. The sequence goes on from NC_083477.1 coordinate 16,389,158, forward strand.
AGCTCTGGGTCTGAGAAAAACCTCTGCATGATGGCGTCTGGGATTGCTGGTGGTGACAACAATGGCAATAGGCAAGGCAGCAATCAAGGTTCTCATTTTATGGTTGCAAAAAGCAGCAATAATGTGGCTAATGGGAGTGTTAAGGGTCCTTGGGGCTCAGTGCTAAGCACAAGTCAAGGTTCTGGAGAGAGCCCCAGTGACAAACTGGCAGAAGGTGGTCATGGAAAAATGAATGCATGGGGTACCCAAGGTCCCTCGACTAATGGAGGTGTAAATCCAAGCACTTTGAACCCAAATGCCAACCATGGTGCCTGGCCTGTTCTGCAGAATGCTGCTCCCAACTCCCACGGGGCTTTAGGCAATGGGAACGGGGGTGCCAACACTCAACGAAGCACCATAGGTCAAGTGCCCAACAAGATGTCTTGGGGAGGCCTGCAGGAAAAGGTGGTCGACCCTGAAGTCAATGGTACAAACAAGGTTCTAAGTGGGCAGCCTCAAAACCTTAACACTGAATTTAACGGACCAAATAACACTACTAACCCTTTGACCTCTAGTTTACCAAACTCTACAGGCTCACTGCAGATGAACGAACGATCCTGGCCTGTGAGCACAGGGGGATCCCCTCAGCTCCAAACTTCTCCTGTCTCTAATGGCACTTCCATTTCACAGAATGGCAACAGCGAGGGGATGAACAGCGGGTCCTACGGTACAGCATGGGGTGCTCCGCCCAGCACTACTTACTCTGGAGACAAATGTTCTGTCCCAAAAGGCCAAGCTGTGGGCGACACTGTGAATGCAACTCTAATGCAGTCCGGAACTAATGGATCTTCTGTGAGCGCTGCTTCTTTCAAAAATAATAATAATAACGGGATCATCAGTTGTGGAGGAGGCTGGGACTCTCAGTCCACTGCCTCTCAAAATTTGACTTGGGGAGCAGGCAACAGCATTGGTGCTGCTGGAGCCTCATGTCCCTGGGGTAGCACCTCCTCTTCCTCGTCATCCTCCTCAACGTCTTCAAACACTGGCACTAAAGTCTCGAGTGGGGAGTGGGGCTCATTGCCAAGCAACAATCAGCATTCCAGTGATGGCACAAGCGAGAGCAGGAAGGGAACAAATGGATGGAAGTCCTTGGAAGATGATGCTCTTGGAATAGGGAGCGGTGGTCAGTCATCCCAAGGCAGCACATGGAACAAATCTACAGGGAGTGAAGGAAGTGGAGAAAGCTTGGGAACTCATAGTGATAGGGATGGACAGCGCAGTGGCAACCGCAGGAGGGGCAACCAGCAAACTTTGGTACAAGCAGCTCTCTCAAGAACCGATATGGACCCAAGGGTGCTATCCAATCAAGGATGGGGACAGACCCCAGTCCGTCAAAATACTGCCTGGGATGTATCCAGCTCTGAGAGGAAGACAGCAAATGGGTCCCAAGGATGGGGTGGTGTTTCACCCCAAACGTCAAGCTCCCAAAGTGGATGGGGAGACACACCCAACACCAACACTAATGATGGTGCATCTGGATGGAGCGAGCAAAAGCCTACCTCTGGTTGGAGGGAGACCAAAGCTCAGAATGGCTGGGAAGACTCTTCAGCTGGCATGAACAAGGCTAATTCATCTTGGGGTAACTGCAAGGATGACAAATCATCTTCCTGGAATAATGGACAAAAGACGAAACAAGGTTGGAGTGGATCTTCTGGAGAGGGTTGGGGTGGAGAAGGATCAAGAGGAAACCACTGGGGGGAGGCACAGAAGTCTGGATCTGGAGGGTGGGATAGTGACAGCGACCGTTCCGGTTCAGGTTGGAGTGAGACAGGGCGTTGTAACACAAACAACACTTGGGGAGGAAGCGGAGGCACTATCACTCCTGACCAAGGTGGTCAATCAGCTGGATGGGGAGAATCTGTGAAGACTAACAATCAGAACCAAGGCTGGGGTGAGCCAATCAAACCAAGTCACTCCAACCCAGCCTGGGGTGAAGCTACAAAATCCAGCAACCAGTCAGAATGGGGAAAAGGCCAGGATGCCAACACAGGGACCTTCAGATCAGGAAATGGCTCTCAAACTGCAGCCAAAACCAAGCCGACTGGATGGCTGGGAGGTCCAGTGCCTGCTGCTCTAAAAGAAGAGGCGCCAACAGGTTGGGAAGAGCCCTCTCCTGAATCTATCCGGCGCCGCATGGAGATTGATGATGGCACTTCCGCATGGGGAGATCCAAGCAAGTACAACTACGGCAATGTGAACATGTGGAACAAGAATAACTCTGGAGAGCAGGATATTTCAAAGCAACAACCACCTCCTCCTGCCCCAAGCTCCATGGGGCAAAAAGAGAAGAGCTGTAGCTCAGGTATGGTGCCCTTTGCCCTTTTTTTTCCCGTCTTCTTTTCCTCTCCCCAGTCCCCCACCCCCATGTGCACCAACAGTGACTCACAGTCTGTATTTATTCACTGCTCTGTAGTCATGCCTTAGGAATTCTCTGCACACTGTCCGCCCACCTACATGCACACACTGTTCTACTTCCCCTCCCCCTTCATCCTTTTTCAGTACTTGCGCTAGCTAACAAAGCCATAGTGTCATGTCATGTTCCTGTCTTCAGTGCATACTTGCTTTGTAAAAACTTTTCTTTCCTAACAGAAATATACAAGAATTTCTAAAGTGAAATTTGGCGACCATGCACGCACACTCCGATTGAGGGGTGTGTTAAACATGTCAAAACTAGCCAGATGTTTTTAGCATTATTAGTTTTCATAGTTATGCAACAACTTTTGCCTATTATGAAGAACCTGGAGAAGACCATTAATAATGGAATTATCTCAGTAGTGTGTAAATATGAGGAACAGTGTCTAATAAGGTGCATTTAATATGGTTCAACCAGTATAAAACATTTTTTAGTAACTGAGTTAATAAACAAATCTAAAAATAAGCAGCAATAATTGGATATGGAAAAAGAACCCATGTAACCTGGTTTTATCGGTCAACATCCACATCACGTCATCAATATTAAAATGTGTGTGTTCATTGCTTTAGTAGTTTTAATTTTAGGTGCTAATCGTCCTTTAAAGCGGTGCTGTGTGCTTGTGCGTGTTAGGCAGATTTGTACGATAGCCACAACTTTGAAAGGTCAACATGGTGTTTCTCTGAGCTTAGCTGTACATGATGAGAAGCAGGCTAAGGTTACAGTCATATGCTAGCAACTTGAGCAGGGGGGCACGCTGAACTGAGCTATTTCCGTCAGAGAAATGCAGGACATGCGCTGAATGGTGAAAGTGCAGGAACCACAGTGTTCCGATGCAAACTGATCCAATCCGCAACACAGGAGAGTAAACATGGGTTACATAAGTGTTTTATGGATGGGGTGGTTTATTGCGAGGGCTGGTGCTAGAGGACAGTGTTGTACTTGAGCATAATTCTTTACCATGCACAGTTCTGAGATTAAGACATGATTCATTAACCATACGGAGTTCTATGTAATCTTGGATGCAAGCTCTAGATTACTTCAAAGATCTGTTGCAGATAAAAGTTTGCTGTGTGGTTTTACTAGTAGTGTAATGGCCACAATTCAACACCCTGTGCTTGATCTGTACAATCCACACCTCACACAATTTGCATGTGTTACTGGTACTAAGTGACGTGAAGAGCAAAAAGTGAGGAAGAATCGCTACTAAAAGTAAAGGCACTCTCAAAAGTTCACTTTTAAACACCTATCTAGCCAGTGACAATTCTTCCCTAATTCAAATGCTCTTTATGTCTACTTTAAGAGATGGTTAAGATACACCTAGTAAGTACTATAAAGTGTTTCTGATGTACCACATGTATGTGTGCAGGATGGGGAGAACCTTATACGGGGCCTCAAAAAGGGGAGTCTTCATCATGGACAGATCCTGCGGTGGACGTCGGTACATCTGCATGGGGAAAGCCAATGGATTCCGGGTCAAGCTGGGAGGATCCAGGACGAGAGAACACCGGAAATGGGTGGAACTCCCAACATCAGCACAAATCTGGTGAGACTCTGAGTAAAACTATTATTAATCGGTTGGTTAATCGGTAACTTAGTATATTTGAAAAAAATTTGCAGTCTTTTTGATGTATCGGATACATGTATATAACTTTTTTTTTTTTTTTTTTGAGGACAGAGTGGTGTTTTACAATAACAGGGAGAGAAATCATTATTGTTCCTAATATGTCTGTCATCATGTAGTCTTTTCCTTTCTCTTGATGATGCAGGACCGAAGCCTGTGCAGAACAGCTGGGATGGGGAGATGGCGATGCCTGCTCCCTCTAACTGGGGGGAGGAGGAGGAAGAGGTGGAGATCGGCATGTGGAATAATAACACACCACAGGAAGTGAATCAGTCAGGAAACTGGTCCTACTCGAAGAAGGTCCCTCCAAAGGTAGCTACCTAGGGATGTATGCCATATGCTCGTGTTTATTAGCTTGTGAAGGACATCCAGAAAACTTACTTTAGATTTTATATTTCAAAGGGAAATTTGATTTTTTTTTTTATTTTTTGGTCCACTATAAAGAATTTCTTTTGGCTCACCTAGAAAAGCAATCATTCTAAGCTCAGTGTTTGCTTATAACTTTAGTTCTTTTTTTTCTTTTTTTTTTTTTGGATTAGATTTTTAGGTATGCACTTTTATTTAAACAAACGTGGCTTAACATAGTCACTATGTTTTAAAAACAAAATGTTAACCTACTGTAAACTATATTGGAGTGCTAGTGAAAATCAGCATCAAAATAATCATGTTTAATATTTGCAATTCTTGATCGGGGAGGTTCCAGCGGAATACACACAATAGCCGATGAGCGCAATATACTTACTTACTTTATGTATACTTTGGTATTACATGTAACCTTTGTGTGTGTACGAGTGTTTTATATACGTTTGTTCTTGACTGCTATTTGTAATCATTTAATCTTTTCCTTCCAGATGAACAAAGGCACTGGGAAGCCTGACGATCCATGGATGAACCAGTTTGTGAAGCAGTTCAACAGCATGAATTTCCCTGTAAGCATGTTTTCTTTTAAAAAGCCTGTAAAGCCCATTTCACACATCAGGCCCTGAACATGGCTGGGTTGCATCTTGTTTTGTCCAGCACATTCAGGCACAATGGAAGTTAGGAAATGATGTCAAACGTGCGGAATGGAGACCGATGCCGCTTGGCACATTTGCTCAAAACACTGTGTTAGCACTGCTGATTGCCTAGTTGACTGATTTGAGTCTTTTGCTTGTATAAATCTTTCAGGTTTCTGCTCTAGTTGTTGTTGGTTAGATTTCAGAAAGATTTTTGTTTAAACAAGGATTTCATTGCAAACTGTGTGGTGCTGGTGAACAAGAAGCTCTGTATAGCTTTCATACAGCTTTGCTGCGGATATAGTTAGTTTTTTTTTGTTTGTTTTTGTTTTGTTTTAGTCTGAACTAATCCAATCTGTTTGTGTTATTTGTAGAGGGATTCTGAAGACTCCCTGAAGAGCAATAAGATGGACATGCCTGCAGGTAAGTGTTGTGACTTCTTTTTATTTATTTATTTATATATTTTTTTTAAGATTTTAAACACGAGTAAAAGCCATTTAGAATTTGTATATAGCCCTTGTTCATTTTTTTTTTCTTTTAATGTTTTTTATATTTAGATCTTTTGTATAGTATATTTTATATCTTCCTCATCTTCCTTTTATGTACAGGAATGATGGATAAGAGAATGGATGTGGATAAGCATAGTGTTAACATGCCATCAGCCTCACGCCACCCGATCCACAAAGATCCGTCGCCCATCGATCGCAACTCGTACATGGAGAAGGTCAGTGTCAACAGCAGTGCCCTGTTTCTCTGCTTCTCCCTTCAGCCTAGTGCTTTTGTAGCGCCCTCTGCTGTAGGTCATATGCTTCATGTCCATTTTTCCCGCTAGACTTGTCTGTTCATGGCTGGATTAATCAGTGTAATAAGACCTTTGCTGCTGTTACATTTTGGGCTTTTCATTAGACCGTGTTTATAAAGGCTGTTTGTTACACTGGGTTGAGTTAAAGTTGACATTTCGGGTTATATAAAGCAACATGTCAGCTCTTGGGGTATTATTTAGGAGTATTTTAAGAATCGGTTATTGCATTCTGCAATTTTTAATATATATTACTATATTACTATACTATATTACTATAGACATTTCAAAATGTGCAGCATTTTGCATATGTTTTACTTGGAAGGAAGCATAAAAGGCATTTTGTCACATTTGAAAGCTTGATAGTTAAAATGCATCTGAACTCACTGATCATTTATTAATAGACTCCTTTCTTAAAACACTAACATATAATAAAGTGCGATATATCAACACCCCAGCTTGGCACTAACTCTCCGCTTTTTCTCCTGTGTTTTGCTGCTTTCCTCTTCTGGCTTTTTCCCTTCCTTGTCTGTGCCTTTATCTGTATTTGCCTTCAGCTGTCTCTACCCTGTGGTAACTCTGTAGTGGATGAACAACAAAATGCACAAAGCTTGAGCTTTCCCCTCTCTAACTCTGCTTCAGGCAGGCAGGTGAGTCGCCGTCTGAGCTCAGGCTGAAGTGTAGGAGTTCTGACCCTCGGCTGGTCTGAGAGAAAGTTCATGGCTTTCACCGATGTTTGCATTTGGTGTGTTGAAGTTTTGTTTCATTTTGTGTTTTGCAGAATGTAAACATGTACGGTGGTGGACACGCAGCAGCACAAGGCCGAAACTCCCAGCAGCCTCCAGCACAACCTCTGAACTCGACTCAGTCCAATTTACGCAACCAAGTGCCTCCTCCACTGCTCCCCTCTCAGGTACATCGTCTGTCTTCTGGCATTATTTGTCATCATCAGTTACGATTATGGTGCTTCTAAATATTGTGAACATTTACTGACCAGTTTATTTAGCATCTGTTATCAGTTTATAACTAAAGTTTATGATTGGCTGAATATTTTGACAAAGATGGTGTGTGGGTCTCTCTCTCTCTCTCTCTCTCTCTCTCTCTCTCTCTCTCTCTCTCTCTCTCTCTCTCTCTCTCTCTCTCTCTCTCTCTCCCCCCCCCCCCTTTTTTTTTCTTTTTCTTTTGTCTCTCTTCTCCCCCCCTGCATTGCTGCTCTGGCCAACATCTCTCTCTCTCTTTCTCTCACTCACTCACTCTCTCACACACACACACACACACACAAATGCCACCACTATGTCAGTGTCCCTGCTGCCCTGAAAATGGTCTAGCACTTAAATAGCATGTATCAGCTGTCTTGTCTGTCTTTTGATAAATGGGCTCGGCGGGCCGAACAACAGCTGGGCTGTATTGTACAACGGCACAGTGAACTGTGGTCTGTGAGCTTTGTAACATTTTAAATTCATAATATCTTTAACTTACTTTCTATACTTACCTTTTTTTCCCCTCTTAAGGTCCCTCCGTCATTGTTAAAGTATCCACCCAATAATGCCGGTCTGAATACAATTTTTGGCCCTCAGCAGATGGCTATGCTCAATCAGCTCTCTCAGCTCAACCAGCTCTCTCAGCTCAATCAGATAAATCAGCTACAGGTAAACCAACCCTTTTTGTTTAAGAGACATTTCATTTAGGTCTTGGAAATTACCCATAGCACCGTAGATGTTAACATTATTGTAGGTGAAGGAATTCTATAGTGTTTTTTTTTTTTGATAGTGTGCCATTAAAATAAAGAATATATAATAAAGTATGTATGTATGGCACACTTTAAGTTATGTGTAACATTTAATCCGCTGAGCTCAACACCACTTTTGTGCATGTTTCAGCGTCTCCTTCAGCAGAAAGCTCAGAGTCAGAGAGTCATGACTGGCAACAACCGGCAAACCCAAGAACAGCAGGTGAGTGTGATTCCACACTAATCATAGGGTTTACAAACTGCCTTGGACTTCTCAGTCAGCTGTCATTTATTGTGTGGATAAGTTAAAGGTGGGGTGTACGATGTTTGAAAGCCAATGTTGACATTTGAAATCACCAAAACATACATACATACATGCACATACATACGTAACACAGGCAACTAATGGAAAGAAACGTGTCTTTAATCATAGCTGAAGGGAAGAACAATACGATTGCAGATAAACAAACAAGCAAAAATGACACACAAGCATAATCATGCAAAGGATGGCATATATTAGTTCTGTGAAACAAAACAAAACCAACATTACTCACCTATCGAGAAGGAAAAAAAGCGACCTTGGCGTCCCATCGCAGGCCTTCCCGCTCCTTCAGTTCTCTCCAGCGCTGGAAAGCTGATCCTATATTAACACGGGTCCTGCTTCTTGCCTTATCGTAAGCATTTCTTCGCTTAATGTTTTTATCCGCCATGTCAATGTTTCAATCGCATTCTGCTACAATGTCCGACATGCGTGCTGAACACACTCACCGCCACATACTGACACGCCCCTTTCTGCTCATTGGCTACACGTTTGTTTTGGTTTTTTTTTGTTTGCCAGCCCAACTCAGTTTTCTGAAGCATTTCTCAAACATCGTACACCCCACCTTTTAAGGGCCATGTGCAAAATTGGTATTCTTCCTTATTCCTATCTCACGACACAGACTTTTATCACTGATATTGCATATAGTCTGAATATGGAACCGAAGCAGAAGTTTTAATTCAGGATGATTCCTTGCAGGGTCGTGTTTTTCCTGGAGGTGCCATGGTCCCGCCTCCTCGTCATGTGGATCCACCCCTGCTGAAGCAGCACTCCCCACCACAGCCTGCATCACTGCACCAGCCCAAACCCTATATGGACAACTTCATCAGCCTGAACACACCTGACTTGCACAAAGAACACGCACTCAATTCTTTCACCAACTTCCCTTTAGGTGGGTAAACCTGTTCAGACAAGCAGCCTGATTGTAAAGGGTTTGCTATAAGTATGTTATACAGAACGTTTCACACGTGCCTTGACCCTATCTTCCTGTCCTCCCTATAGGCTTGGCCTCAAACTTGAATGTAAACAGTCCTGACATTGGGAGTGTTGGGTTCAAAGAGCCACAGTCCCGTCTCAAGAAGTGGACCGCAATGGATATGTCTCTTAACACGCCACTTGATCAAAACCCCAGCAAACCTGGTGAGGGGAAAACTTACAGCTTTGTTTGTATTTGTGTGCCACAGAGTTTGTGACTGCAGCGTTTTTGTATGCTGGCATGATTTAAAACTTTCCGTTTATTGCATTTCCATCACGGATTTATTGTTTAGTCACTGCCTGAGTCGCGTGGTATGGGGCAGTTATAATTTCAGATGCCCTTGGACTTGTCCTTGTAATCCACGTTTGACACCGCTGTACTGTTGGCCGTTCGTTTTCTTGACAAAAAATGCTGCACATTTGTTGAGCTTTGAGATTCTATAAATTCAAGAGTTGTACAGTATAACGAAACATTATCAGACACAAAGACAGATTATGATTTATTTTGCACATAGTATGTACATGGGAAATAATTAGCATCAACGATATTCTATTCCATAGGTGCTATGTCCTCTCTGAGGATTGAAGACCCTCCCTTTGGTCCGTATGACTTTATAAACTCCAGTAATTCTCCCATCAGCCCTCCCGGTTCAGTGGGGGACGGCTGGCCCACTCGTGCCAAATCACCTCATGCATCCTCTAATGTCAACTGGCCACCAGGTTTGGATGCCATCATTATTTATTTATCTACATAGGGTGTAGTGTAATGGTACGGTGCATCTACAGTACATGTAGAGTTAAAACTCATTTACATTAAAATCTTTTTTAATCACGTGCAGATCTACAGTTGGCTAAACATGACTCATCTGAGAGCATCATAAAAATGACAAGAATATTATGAACGTCTGTTTTGTAGAGTTTCGTCCCGGTGAGCCATGGAAAGGATACCCGAACATCGACCCTGAGACAGACCCGTTCGTCACTCCTGGCAGTGTGATTAACAACCTCTCCATTAACACAGTGCGGGATGTTGATCACCTCAGGGACAGGAACAATGGTAAAAGCTTGTTTAACACTAGGACTCTCAGCACAATGCAGCTTTTCTTGTAATTGTTCCACCATGATGCCTCATCTATTGATATGCACATTAACATCCACATTGCCTGAACTAAACATTTCAAAACCAATGTGCTTCTTGCATGTATATCATCATTATTACAGTACTAGTTATTACATTATTCGTACAGTACATTATTAGTACATCTTTCGGAACAATAAGCGTCCAGCTTTTCTCTGTAGCAGTTGGTTTATATATTCAGTATTGATGAGCACATGCAGTTTGACGTTACTTTGAGCAGTAATTGTGCCTCGGGTGAAGTTTTCCCACATTTCTATGTGGTTCCTACCAGTTCAGACTGGTTTGTGGAAGGTTATCTACACCTATGATGCCCTAACACGTGTTTTATCTTAAACAGGGCCATCCTCATCACTAAACACCACGCTGCCTTCCAACAGTGCCTGGACATCCATTCGTGCCTCCAACCACAGTAGTTCCCTCAGCAGTACAGCACAAAGCACTTCAGGTAGGACAGATGCCACAGTCATGAATGGTTTTATGAAAATGGATGGAGAGTCGGTTAGAGTGTAAAGTGTAAAAAATACTAAGGGCCTTTTTACACCTGGTCACTTCATGTGTTGTCTCTGATCCGATAGTTATCTGATTTGTTAAAACTGTTCCTTTTACATTAGGCCACATAAATCCGATCTTTCCACTCCCGCCCAAAATGCAAATATATTTTACCTCATTTCATGCGGTTTTCAGAATGCATTCAAAAAGAAGACTAAAAAACTTGTTACGACGGTTATGCTACAAAAACCAGCATTTACTGTTTGCTGCATTTTCGCTGGCAGCAGCATCGCATTTTAAGACCCGACGAGACGCCTGGGTGAAAGATCACCTGCGAGTGACGTACTTCCGTTTGGGAGGAGTATAGCGCTGACGTATGTGGCTTGAACAACCACGTTCATTTACACCTGTCCAGTTTAATCTGAAATGCGCCCCAGACCACCTCCTGAAGTGGTTTGAACCATCGGATTTATATCCGTCTCGAAAACGTTTCGGAGGGCATTTAGACCTGGTCTTTTTACCATCGGGTAGCTATCAGATCACAGAAAACACATGAAGTGACCAGGTGTAAAAAGTCCCTAGGTGTCACTTTTGCTGGTTATCAGATTGGCTGTATTTCTATTGCTGATTTTTCGTTACTGACCCACTCATGACAGCACTGGTTTTGTTTTGGAATGTCATGGCTGTTGTATTGATGAGTTTCACCCAGTGGCAGTGTGTAATGTCACTAATTAATACCTACTAGACCTATAAAAGAGCATCTTGTGGCCTGGAATATATAAAACACACACCTAGTGTTCATTAGCTCATTTTAACAGTAAATGCACTATAACAAATAGTGTGAAGCTGAATTTTGTCAGTGTAATGATCACTTGTGTTGTGCTGTCTCATTGTTTCTTCATGCAGCCAGAAGCAGTGACTCTAAATGGTCTCCTGGTTCAGTGTCTAACTCCTCTTTAGCTCATGAGCTGTGGAAGGTCCCTCTGTCGTCTAAAGGCGTCTCTGCTCCGTCCCGTCCCCCACCCGGCCTCACCGGGCAGAAGCAGCCCTCCTCCTGGGGCAATGGCGCACTGAGACTCGGTGCCTGGGGCAGCTCTGAACCCAGATACACTCCAGGTCAGTAGAAGACGTGCTTCAAGCTCGACATTGTATGTGATCATGTTGTATATACAAGCTCTAAAACACTGTGTTTGACTTTATGGTCACACGTATTGAATATTAAATAAATAATGAAATGTTTTTTTTTTTTCCCTAAATGTGTGAATGTGTTTTTTTTGACAGGCTCCAGCTGGGGTGAAAGCAGCTCAGGGAGAACCAACTGGCTTGTTCTCAAAAATCTCACACCTCAGGTGGTTAAATGATTTAACCCTCTTTCAAATTGTCATTTAATTATAAAATACACTTCATTTGTCTGTAGTTACATTTAGTGTCATATTATAGCCAAAAAAACACGTTAGCTAGCGCTGATCTTGATGATTTCTACAGAAAATGCCAAAGGAATGCTTTGTGGAGAAGATGAAAAAGTCTCAGTGAAAGTAGTTGTATGAAAGTGGTCCAATGATTTGGAACAAAGCACATGAGTTGTAGCTGCTGTTGTGTTCAGGTTTGTCGTTGTAGAACGTTAATCGGCAGCTTCTGATTAATCTAACTCGAGCATTCGACAGAACCGGGCAGTTCTGATCATGCGCATTAAGCACGGTGATGTTCCTGTGAGATCTGTTGTATAACGTGACCCCCTCCTGCCCTGTGTACAGAACTTTAAAGGCTTACATTTTAAATAGAAAAGAACTACGAACTAAAATGGTTACCATGACTAAAGTTGTGACCTGTGTGTGTGTGTGTGTGTCGCAGATCGATGGCTCTACCCTGCGTACTCTGTGCATGCAGCATGGTCCACTCATCACATTCCACCTGAACCTGCCACATGGAAATGCTCTTGTCTGCTACAGCTCAAAGGAGGAGGCGGCAAAGGCTCAGAAATCACTGCACATGTAAGTATAGCCTCGCGATCGTTTAGTTACAGCTAGCGATTGCAGCCAGGGCACGCGGTGACTCGCTGGCTTTTTTCTTTCAGGTGTGTGTTGGGGAACACTACGATCCTGGCTGACTTTGCAAGCGAGGAGGAGATAAATAGATTTTTTGCACAAGGCCAGTCGATGTGCGTGTCTGCGGGCTGGCAGGCGCTGGCGTCTTCTCAGAGCCGACTCTCGTCAGACGCCTTTTCCAGCGGCGGTGGAGGTGAGCTGCACCCGTCCTCCTCACTATGGGGGGCACCCAGCTACTCCAGCAGCCTTTGGGGATCCAGCGCCTGCCCCGATGGGGGCAATCGGCTCAGCAGCCCCTCCCCCATTGCTTCCTTCCTGCCGGTGGATCACATGACAGGAAGTGGCGACTCCATGTAATGCATCACAACACAACAAAAAAGAAAACCCTGTGACCTCAGCGTGGCATAGCTCATCCGAATCATGACTATATAGATTCTTTATGGAGAAAGAAAAAAAAAATCTAAAGGCACTAGTTTCTTCACTTACAAGCGTAATAATAATATTAATCATAATAAGGCGGGGTCAACCTGTGGAAGTAAGTTACGACTTTTTTTGTTTTTGATTTTTTTTTTCTTTTTTCTCTCTGCACATATGTCCACTTTGTTTTAGCCCAAAAACAAAAACATATCAGTGTGAATACTTGAATCATGCAGGCCAATACGATAATGTGAAAGGATGCGTTTTAAACCTTCCAGGTCGTGCTCTTCATGCAGACATACAGGAAAAAACAAAATCTTTCAGCTTATTCAATGTTTATCTGAATTCCATTTCTTTTCATTTCTTTTTTTTTTTTTTAAATGTGTCGTTGTTTGCTGACAATGTTTGAGCTTTTTTTTTTTTTTTTTTAACTTTGCACTGAATGTGGTTTTTCTCAGTATATAACTCTGCAATATCGAGGGAGCCGACAGTTCCAGTGTAGATGTTTACTCAAGGATGTTCTTAAAATGCGTGTGTGTGTGTGTGTGTGTGTGTGAGCGCATGAGTGTGTGTGCTCTACTATGCCTTGACGTACGCCTACCTTATCGTGGTATTGTGGAGTCTGAGATCAAGTTAAGATGCTGACCTTTAGGATTACCTGATGGTGATATTACACGTTAAATGAGTATTGCACCAATTTATCTTTTTTCTTTCTTTTTTTTTTCTTCTTTTTTTTTTTTTTTTTTTTTGTGTGTGTTTTAAAAGAAAACTAAAGAATTTAGCATTCTGCAGTCTAAAGAAACTGTAGCCACAGCTGTGACTCGCAAAAAAAAAACAAAAAACAGCACTTTGAAGATTTGGATTACTTTGGTCTTTTTTGGAGGCACCACATAGGGTTCCTCTTGTTTACAGACTTTGGATGGGGGAAACGTACGCTCATTCTTCCTTCATTTTAAATGAGTAACAGAAAATGCACAAAAACCTTTAAAAAATTATAAAATAAGGAAAAAAAAACGAATTTAAAAAAAAAAAAAACTAAAATTTTTAAAAAGTTGAAAAAAAAAAAATACAAACAAACTACAGAAACTGTTGTGGATGAAGACGATGCCGTGTATCTCTGGGAAATACTGATCAGTGTTCGGCCATGCCGTCGGTTATTCGATGTATTCCTGTCGTCTGCTCAATAACCAGCATGGTTCTCAGGAAATATAGCCAGTTTTTTCCCCCTTCAAATAAAAACCCCTAATTGTAGGAAAAAAAAAATCAACTTTTAGCACTGAAACGACTACTTGGAGCTGAGTGCGTTTATTTTCTCTGCCAAAAACCTGCTTTAAGCTGGAGACATTCTACACACCGTCGCGCTCATTAACTGCCCCACTCACTTCCTTTATCTAATTCTGCTCCTTTCTATTCTACACTTCATTCGTTTTATTAGTTCTCCTATTATTTACTCCTCTTTGGAGTTGTTGTTTTTTTTTCCCCTCCCTCTTTTAGCGTTTTATTTTTCTCTTTCTCCTTGTCATTTTGCATTTAGTTTTTTGGTCTCATCTGTTCTTCTCCCTCAGTGTTTGTTTAAAAGGAAAGAAAAAGCAGAAACTATGCATTTCCTGTAGCTCTGTGACGGAATTGCTTTTTCTTTTTTTTAAAGCTGAAGTTTTCCCAAAAGGCATTTTGTATAGCCGATTGTAGACGAACCTTCATTGTTTTTTGTTTTGTTTTTTTTTCTTTCCCCAACATCGCCACAGTCGGCAGTTCGTTTAACTTTTAAGTAATCTACATTTCATTAAAATGTTTTTTTTTTTTTTTGTTTTGTTTTTTTTTTTGTTTGTTTCCCGAAGATGATGCAACACCGTGGCTTTTTAACTGTTTACAAATAGAGTATGATTGTAATGTGTACAGGTCTCTGAAGTTCTTTTACAATATGGATCAATCTGGCTGCTCGTGTCATTACTATTATCATTATGATTATTATTATTATTATTGTCGTGTTTTTCCCTTTGGTTTCTCAGCGCTGGTGTGTCGGTGTGTGAACAGCTGGAGCCTCTGATTACGCCCTCAGAGGGGAATGTAACCTAAACACACGTGTTAGTCATGTACATAACCATTATATCGCATTGTTGATGCACAGAGATGTCAGCATTAGGCGAAGCCATGGACCTTAATGTGTGTGTGTGTGTGTGTGTGTGTGTAAGCTGTTAATGCTCCCTATTGTGTGTGTATGAGGAGAAAGATATATCCATGTTTAAACCCATGAGTATTAGCCTTTCTTTTGCGACTTTATGCTGCGTGTGCCAGTATTGAACCGTTTTAATAACCGCTTTACCAAATCGAACTTTAATCAAAAGCTTCTTTGCTGAACGATTCCACATTTCCATTAAAAAAAATACAAAAAAAGGAGAAAAAAAAAAATCCCAAAATGCCTTGCGCTTGCACTTGGTGTGAACAGCCGCTGATTAAAGCGTTTGTGCACGCAGAGTGTAGCTGTAGAGAGTGAGAGGAGGATTGTGTTGTGCTCGTGTGCACGTGTGTCATTACACCCTGCTCATGATTGTACCCTGCTGTAACACACACACTTCCGTCGTGTTACTCCTCATCTTCCGTGACATGCTGGTGCTCCAGACTTTTGCGTGCGCGCGTGCAGATTGAAGTCCACAGTGTCTGTTACACCTCAAGTGTCCATGACTACAGTCCTCTTTATCTAGAAATTAGCTGTGTGTGTGTGTGGAAAATGCTCAGCAGTGGTTTAGTTGCCTTTTTTTTGGTCCCCTCTTACAATAATGCAGACTAAATGAGTGTTGGTGCTGGTTTGATCAGTGTGTGTTCGCTTCGTCTTTATGTTCATTTATCGTTCATTATGTGCAGTGTTAATTCCACTTTACACACACTTTTTTTGTTTTTGTGCGTGTGGGAACGAACAGCAGTGGATCTTCCTCGACTTCCCCGTCCCAGTACACACACTCTATCCATATAGTCTCCGTTACACTCTTTAACTACATGCGTCCATTACTACACTGCTGTTTATTCACCCAGAACACGTGTGTGTGTGTGTTTAATATGGAGAAAAATCCTCTGAGCTTTAACAATGGTTCTGTTTTGTGCTCAATTCCTCCAACTTGCTGACTGAATCTGAAGGGGGGAGGGAGGGAGGGGGTGGGGTGCTTTGAGTCTCATAGCCACTGAGTTTCTTTCGTGTTTTTGTCGTCTTGTATTTGTGTTTGTCTGAACGAGAAAACAGTTCTGTAATCCACTGTCATGCCAAATGTAGAGAGGAAGTGCAGGAGGAAAGCGTGTGTGTGTGTGTGTGTGTGTGCGCATTCTAACTGGATGGCAATGTACAATCCCCATAATGCATAACGGCAGCCGGGTGAATGGGGTGGGGGGTGGGGGTGTAATCTGGCATAGACATTCTACTTTTGTACTGAATGATTTGTTTCTAATTGATCCTGTGAGAGAATCATCACAGTGTGTGTGTGTGTGTGTGTGGTGTTTAATTTTTATTTCTTTTTAAAACAAATATCGTTCCTACTGTTTGCAATTTTTGACTTTAAACTGTGAGAGCGTCTCGCCGTCGGTTGTCGTCGTTCCGATTCTCGATTGACAAAAACCCTAAAAGCTTTAGAAAAGAAAAAAAACCAGCACAAAGAGGCCGAACGAGAAACTCTTCCATCCTGGAGAACATTCGGAGAACGTCTATGCATCGAAGGACGAGGCTTCCATTAGAATAATGTGTGTTAACGCTTAAGGAACAGAATCAAAATAATCCCAAGTGGAATTTAAGGGTTTTTAAAGAAAAGAAAAAAATCCTTCAAACGCACGTGCCATGACTGACATCCGTATATTTTTTATTTTTTATTTTGGTGTTTTCTTCTCCAAAAATAAAGCGGGCCAGTTGTAGCAGACTTTTGGAGCATTATTCGTGTTGATGTTATTGTTAAATGTTAATTCAGCGACTTCATGACACTCCTCAGCTGCAAAAATGTCCAAAAAAAAAAAAAAAAAAGTTTTTAAACTGAAAATCCACCATTCTGGTTTTATGCTCACACAAATGCGCGCATCCTCGGTATGCACACTGCTTCGCTAGGACTGTTTTTGAAATATACAAAGATTTAAAAACGTTGCAGAAATGACCTGAGCGAGCAGGAGGTCTCCTCAGCGTCCCTGCTGCCGTCTTTAGCATCAATGTGTTTAGCTTGGGGGGGAAACTGCACTTTTTGAAGGACAATCCTTATTTGTAACGGTCATTGTTAACAATATTTAGTCGAATAATAACGAGAACACAAGGTAGAAACTCTTGTAGTGATGAATGTTTCCTCTAATGCTGTTTTTATTTTCCTCTTTTTGTTGCTTGGTTTTCGAATTAAGTGGAATAAAGCCGTAGAGTAGGTTTTTAGCTCTTTTTTTTTTTGTTTGTTTGTTTGTTTTTTTTGTTGTTGTTGCCTCTACTTGTAGACTGATTAACTGTTTGTATTGTTCTGATCTTAATATCAGAATACAAAGCTGTATAAACCTGGGTGCAACCCGCAATAAATAAATAAAAAGTCTAACATTGAACTGTCTCCTTTTTTTTCCCCTTTGCACGTCCTAACATTGTGTTTTCTCCCCTTGTTAATCACTAGAAGTTCTTTGTACTGATCGGTCATAACCGAAGGTGTCTGGACTGATCAATAATGTCCTTCCTTGCTGTAAATCTAATTTAGGGGCAAGACTGGACTTTGCAGGCCACAGAGAGGGAACCAGTGTTTGGAAGTTAACCTTAATTTACTAGAGGTTCAGATCCGGGATGCACTTATTTCCAGGGATTTCAGAACAGCGTAACAGAGATTGCGTCATCGGGTAGGCGTGGCCTATTTGATAATCTAACCCTAACCGTAGTTTTTGGTTGTTTATTTGTTTTTGAAAATAGCTTAACTATAAGATAATAAAGCATAATAGATATAAAATCTACCTGTATGACTGTGTTGTCCTTTATCCATCGTAGGTATGCTTTTTTTTTTTTTTGAAAAAGGGCGTTTTTCCAAGACCTCCAGAAACACGCCCACTTTACGTCGTGGTATCGAAACCCCTGGAATTTAGTGAATGCCGTTCAGATCCACTGACTACCTTTTCACCACAGACTCCTCACAGGTCCCAGTGTATAATATCTGAGCTGGTCACCTGAGCCTGTAGGTCTCTCCATCTCTCTGCTTACATGTTCACTTCTGAACTATTGTTACACTATTAGTCAATTAGTTAACACTGGAATTGAACTCAATATATACTTAAAGATCAAACATAATATTCTGCCAAACATGAAAAAAGGACAAGTTTTATATAGCATTTTGACTTATAAAAAGAATTTATTTTAATAATAAATAACTGCCCGACTCATTCACGTTTTGTTCCCTTGGATAGATTTCCATTCCCAATTAGCATTGAAACCATAAATACAATAATGTTGTCTACAGCCGTCACTCACGTATAATAGTGTGCGCTTTGTGTAAGAAGCTACTCACACGAGTAGTGAAACGATCCAGATAAGCGCACACTTAGAGAATTAGAAGTAGAATTTTCAGACACTGGATTATAGTGAACTGGACCAATAATATAATGGTCTAAGCACCAACTGTCCAATCAACAACTTAATCAAGTTTGAGGAAGTTAGTTAGCAATTAAAACATGTTCAGAGAGACTGGTTTGTTAAACCCAATGTGATTGCTGCCGAAAGCCTAGACAAGGCTAGAAAGTAAATGAAATCGCTCCACATTACATGTAGATGTTCACCAGAATTCAGCCAACGTCCAGATTGCAAAATTCTAAAAATAAAGCACTGATGTAGTGATTTGAATATTAAACTGATCAGTTTATTAATATATAGATTATTTTTTCATTTGGCATCAACTTGATCCAAGTCTGCTTTAAATGACCACATTTTCTTCTAAAAAAAAAAATATACAATACAATAATGTGATGAGCATCAAATCAGATACTGAGCTCAGAAACCTGGACATTGTGTATGTTAGATGACTACGTACACACACAGACCAGCATCATCATCGTCTCCATTCACCAAAGACACAATTTTTGTCCTCTTACCGTCTGGAAAGAGCTACAAGGCCATCAAGTCTCCACACCCCACACCCAGCTTCTTTCCATCTCTTTTTCTATTGTTTATCCATTTCAGTTTTATATATCTTCTATTTTTTTTTTTTTTGTAAATAAAATAAAATGTTAATTAAAACCAAGCGGTGTAAGGTGCCATGTTCAGGACACAGCTCCTCAGGAGGCAATGAACGAATCAGTCGAATCGAATCAAATTTTTCCTCATTTAAAGAAAAGACATGAGGCAGGGAGATGGAGGTAGCAGAGACGAGGATGTTGAGGTTCACTTTAGGAGTGAAGAGGAAGGACAGGAACAAGCACATCAGAGGGACAGCTCAGGTTGGCAGTTTTGGGGACAAGGTCAAAGAGGATATATGGAGATGGTTTGGAACATCTACAGAGGAGGAAGATGGTTATATTGGTAGAAGGATGTTGGGAGTCGGAGCTGCCAGGTAAGAGGTCAAGAGGAAGGTCAAAGAAGAGATACATGTGCATCTCAATAAATTAGAATGTTGTGGAAATGTTTATTTAATTCAGTAATTCAGAAAAAAAATACATTCAAATATTGACTTCACGTCTTCAATTCAATTACTTATGTGAATGATATGAAGTTTTATATGAAGAGTGTAAGGTAAGGATGAAGCTGATGAAGACCTCATGGATGACAGGGAAAAAGAGCTAGAACTGTTTTTTAGTTAATGGCTTTGAGGTGCATTTGGTGCGGTCAGTAAACGTATTTGTAGAAATCATGAGGTTATTTGATCCTCTTCAACTTGACAACCAAACAAGAGTCCCCTGTGTATTTCCCTGACGCAGTGTATTATGCCTTGACCCATTTATCTGAAATCACATCTTTACAATGGTTGTTAATAATATTGGTTAGAACATATATATATATAGCACAGTGAACTGTACTCTGGTAGAATGGGTAGGTGAAAGCGTTGACTTGGGTGGTGACTTGAACATCGTCTGCTTTCTGGTTTTCCCGTTGTGCGTCGCCACATTAAATCATCTGTTTCCACCTAACTCTATCCTCGGCATCCTCCGCTCTCGCACCAGTTCCCTTCATGTCCTCATTTAAAACATCCATATACAGGTGCATCTCAATAAATTAGAATGTCGTGAAAAAGTTTATTTATTTCAGTAATTCAACTCAAATAGTGAAACTTGTGTGTTTATATAAATTCACTACACACAAACTGAAGCAGTTTAAGTCTTTTAGTTGTGATTATTTGGGCTCACATTTACCAAAAATACCACCATTTCTCAAAAAAATCTCAAAAAATCAACTCAAAACACCTGTAAAGGTTTCCTGAGCCATTAAAATCTCAAGTCTCTCAATTTGGTTCACTAGGGCTACACGATCATGGGAAAGACTGCTGATCTGATCATTGACACCCTTCACAAGGAGAGTAAGCCACAAACATTCATTACCAAAGAAGCTGGATGTTCACAGGGTGCTGTATCCAAGCATGGTACAGTTTTTTTTTTCATTTGCTAAGACACACTAAATGAAACTGGGATCCTCTTGATCTTCATCATCACATTATTAGC
This sequence comes from Tachysurus vachellii, assembly GCF_030014155.1. NCBI lineage: Eukaryota > Metazoa > Chordata > Actinopteri > Siluriformes > Bagridae > Tachysurus > Tachysurus vachellii. Next base: position 16,409,769 of record NC_083477.1, read on the forward strand.
ACAGCAGAAGTCTACTCTTGCAAATGTTTTAACACTTTTTCTCATTTTTTTCACACATTTTTCACACCCTTTGTCAAAACAGTTACCACAGATCTCACTGACAGACCCCAAACTCTATTGGATTCACTGTGTTGAACAAAAGAAAAAAAAAATCTATTCACAGCTGATAGAAACTACTTGCATCATTATAAATCTCTATGCACCAGTGTGAAACTCATTTGCACAACTCTTCAATCAGCAATCAGTCCTCATCCATCTATACAAGATGGGCCACCTCTGTGTTGCTATTTGCAAGCATGGCTCAAAGAGGCCGTAGGCACGGAAGGAGAGTAAGAGGCCGTGGCAGAGGGGCCTGAGGAAGAGGAGTTTGTATGCGTGGTGGAGGAGCTGCAGCAGCAAGAGGACAAAATCGAGCTCAAGTTTCAAATGAAATTTGGGCAACAATTATTGACCATGTCATCAATCATGGCTTGTCCTTTAGAAAGGCTGGACAAAGGGTCAAGCCCATTCTGAATGGGAGCACTGTGGCATCTATTGTCAGGCTTTTTCGGAATGAGAACAGGTAATTCACAGTGTTACTGTAATGTAATCCCATTTATGTGACTGTCATACAGTGATGTCAATTTTGCTTTTTGCTTTTACTTTATAGAATCCACACATTACCACACACTGGTGGCAGAGGAAAGATATTTAGTATTGAACAGGAGTCTGCCATTGTAGATATGGTAGTGGCAAACAATGCAATCAGACTGTGTGAAATCCAGGCAGCAGTAATTGCAGATCAGGAAGCATTTAGAAATATAAACAGTGTGAGTTTGGCAACTATAGATCGAGTCCTTAAACGAAACCATGTCAGAATGAAGCAGCTGTACAGAGTTCCATTTCAAAGAAAACGAGGCACGATTCCAGTATGTGCAGGTACAGATTTCTTTATTGTAATACCTTGTTTATTATAGTTACATGCGACTGGAATAATTTGCTTTATGAATTTGCTTGAAGCTGAAGGGGCACATCGCAAATTCATTTTTGTGGATGAAGCCGGCTTCAACCTCTGTAAAGTGAGGCGATGTGGGAGGAACATCATTGGGCAGAGGGCCACTGTCACAGTGCCAGGTCAGAGGGGTGCCAATATCACCATGTGTGCTGCCATCTCCAATGATGGAGTCCCTTTGCCACATACCAACTATTGGCCCATACAATACAGAATGCCTCATCACATTTCTTAATGCATTGAAAGAATTACTGATTCCACCCGAAGAGGGAGGGCTGTTGAGGCCTGGCATGACTGTGTATGTCATAATTTGGGACAATGTGGCTTTCCACCACTCTCGCCTTGTGAATGAATGGTTTGCAGCACAGCCTCGTATTATGATGCAATTCCTCACTGCATACTCGCCTTTTCTGAACCCAATCGAGGAGTTCTTCTCTGCTTGGAGGTGGAAGGTGTATGATCACCGGCCATATGAGCAGATGCCCCTCCTGGAGGCAATGAATGCTGGTTGCCTGGCAATAGGTGCAGAGAACTGCCAGGGATGGATACGCCATGCAAGGAGGTATTTCCCTCCCCTCGGTGCATTGCAAGGGAAAACATTCAATGCAATGTTGATGAGAACCTGTGGCATAATCGTCAAGAACGAATGGACTAAATGTGAAAGATAAAATATAAATATATATATATCTTTCTTTTTTTTTAAAAGTATTTCCACCCATAAGTTTCATTTGGTAACTTTTTTCCAGTATCCATTAGAGTTTGTAAAGTATCATATTTCATATTGATGGCTGCATTTTGTATTTTGTTGTCCATTGTGTAATGATTGAATGACAGAATAAATTAATTTGACCAAAAGTTGTGGTGTTTGATGGAAATATTTGCTTTATGTTGCATATTTTTAATGTTTTGTGAGTGTTAGAGCATTTTGCTAACAAAATGAGTCATTTTGGCCATTGAGCTTCAGTTTTATCCTGTGTGTTATATATACTGTTTTGAAAATGCGATGTCAGAATGTGCAAATGTGTTCAAGCAATCGAGAAAAACTGTAACTGCAAATTAAGTGGAAGGAAAAAGTGTGGAAGAAAAAATATGCACAACCACCCAAGAGAACCGCAGCCTTGAGAGACTTGTCAAGCAAAATCGATTCAAGAATTTGGGTGAACTTCACAAGGAATGGACTGAGGCTGGGGTCAACACAGACTCTGCGATACTAAAGAGGAGATGTGGAGATGTGAACTATATGTGATCTTTTGCAACTATACAACACTTGTCAGACTGTATATTTATAATCACACCCTCCAGTGTCACCCATATGAGGATGAGGTTCCGCCTTGAGTCTGGTTCCTCTCAAGGTTTCTTCCTTTACCGTCTAAGGGAGTTTTTCCTCACCACTGCTGCCTGAGTCTCCTCAGACTTGCTCATTGGGGATAAATACACACACACTGTGAACTAAATCTATATAATATCTATCTAATAATCTTTATTATTCTTTATATTAACCTTTTGTTCTATGTTTATGTTCTGTAAAGCTGCTTTGAGACAATGTCAATTGTAAAAAACGCTATACAAATAAACTTGAATCGAATGGATTTGAACACGGACGTGTCAAGGAATTTGGCTACAGTTGTGGTATTCCTCTTGTTAAGGCACTGGGCTAAGGAGAAAAAGAACTGAACTGTTTCCCAAAGCTGTGGTCCAAAGCAAGTTTTGTATTTCATTTGGAAAACCAAGGTCCTAGTCTGGAGGAAGGGTGGAGAAGCTCATAGCCCAAGTTGCTTGAAGTCCAGTGTTAAGTTTCCACAGTCTGTGATGATTTAGAGTGCAGTGTCATCTGCTGGTGTTGCTCCACTGTGTTTTTTGAAAGCCCAAGTCACTGCACCCATTTAACAAGAAATTTTAGAGCACTTTATGCTTCCTTCTGCTGACCAGCTTTTTAAAGCTGCTGATTTCATTTTCCAGCAGTAATTTGCACCTGCCCACACTGCCAAAAGCACCAAAAGTTGGTTAAATGACCATGGTGTTTGTTGTGCTTGACTGGCCAGCAAACTCCCCAGACCTGAACCCTATAGAGAATCTATTAGTGTATTGTCAAGAGATAAATGAGGAACAAGAGACCAAAAAATGCAGATGAGCTGAAGGTCAGTGTCAAAGAAACCTGGGCTTCCACACCACCTCAACAGTGCCATAGACTGATCACCTCCATGCCACCCCGAATTGAGGCAGTAATTAAAGGAAAAGGAGCCCCTACCAAGTATTGATTACATATACAGTAAATGAACAGTAAATGAACATACAGTAAATGAACGAACTTTCCAGAAGGCCAACAGTTCACTAAAATGTTTTTTTATTGGTCTTATGAAATTTTCAAATTTTTTTAGATTTGTGAATTGGTGCGTTTTTGTTAAACGTGATCCCAAATCATCACAATTAAAAGAACCAAAGACTTAAACTGCTTCAGTTTGTGTGTAGTGAATTTATATAAACACACAAGTTTCACTATTTGAGTTGAATTACTGAAATAAATAAACTTTTTCACGACATTCTAATTTATTGAGATGCACCTGTATATGGATGTTTTAAATGAGGACATGAAGGGAACTGGTGCGAGAGCGGAGGATGCCGAGGATAGAGTTAGGTGGAAACAGATGATTTAATGTGGCGACGCACAACGGGAAAACCAGAAAGCAGACGATGTTCAAGTCACCACCCAAGTCAACGCTTTCACCTACCCATTCTACCAGAGTACAGTTCACTGTGCTATATATATATGTTCTAACCAATATTATTAACAACCATTGTAAAGATGTGATTTCAGATAAATGGGTCAAGGCATAATACACTGCGTCAGGGAAATACACAGGGGACTCTTGTTTGGTTGTCAAGTTGAAGAGGATCAAATAACCTCATGATTTCTACAAATACGTTTACTGACCGCACCAAATGCACCTCAAAGCCATTAACTAAAAAACAGTTCTAGCTCTTTTTCCCTGTCATCCATGAGGTCTTCATCAGCTTCATCCTTACCTTACACTCTTCATATAAAACTTCATATCACTCACATAAGTAGTTGAATTGAAGACGTGAAGTCAATATTTGTATTTTTTTTCCTCCAACACAATATCTTATAAATTTAGGTCTCAAAAAAACTTGACAACGAGGGCAAGTAAATTTTGCTCCATTTTATTACCATAAACAAAAAACCTTTTCAACTGGTAATTTAAATTAATGATCATGAGAATGTAATGTAATATTAAAAAAAAAAAAAAAAAAAAAGTAGAGGAAAATATTCACAGTGCAAACATCTCTGAAGCAGATCATTACATGCTGTGCCTGCCACCCATGCTATGTCCAGTTGCTATATCCAGTAACAGTATTTTATCATACAGTCATAATTAACGATCGGCTTCCTCCAATAGTGGGAATAAAAGGGAGATGTAAAAAGGGCACGTTTGAGTTTACATATCTAAAGTGCCTGTTTTACAGCCTCTACAGCGTTAACGACAAAAAAAAAAAAAAAAACAGAAAACAAGGAACAGATCCAAAATATGCATCAAAAAGAATTCAGAGCAAATTAATACACCAGCCTTCATTGTTAAAGGAGGCTCCTCCCTTCATGTGGCAGAGTTTAGCATGGTTAAATCATTCATTTCTACAGAACAGGACCCAAGTAAACAAAGCTTGAACAGTAGTCTTTGTAATATGCAGAATTGTCTTTATTTGCTGTACCAACGAGCTTTATATAAACAACTCGCATAAGTCTCAAGATCTCAAAGAGGGGTTTCATTTTGTTCATCCTTCGCCCTGTTGTCGTCCCGTTCTTTGTCTCGCTCATCCTTGTCCTTATCCTTATTCTTTTTTGATTTCTTCTTCTTATGCTTGTGTTTTTGTCCCTTCGCATCAGACTCCGATTCGTTGCCCACGTGCTTCTTGTGTTTTTTGTGTTTCTTGTGTTTCTTGTGCTTTTTCTTTTCCTTCTTATCTTTCTTATCTTTCTTCTTTTTCTTGCTGTCCTGACTGCCTGGTGAGCTTGGGCTGCTGCTGTGGGCATGGCTTCCAGTAGGGCTAGCGCTTCTGCTGTGGGCAGGACTTGCACTGCTTTCTTGTCCCTTTTCCTTAGGCTCCGCCTTGTTGTCTGGATCTGATGCCTCGCTGTCACTCTCGCTGTAGTCTGGGACAAAGGCGGCCTCGTCCGTTTCCCGTGTTAAATCTGAGGACAGGCGCATGGCCCGGGCTGAAGGAGGCTTCACTCGAGCATCGCTTCTGTCAGCGTCACTCTTGATCTCTGTCGATGTGGTACTTTGGCTGACTTTGTGCGGCTCCTTGTCTCTTGCTAGCCGATTATCATAGTGCCTTGTTCCTTCTCTGTGTATCGCCTTGTCTGTTTTAGAGTCCTCTGAGGAAGGCCTTTTGGACTCCCGAGACACCATCTTTCTGTCTGTGGAAGGACTATGTTCAGATATTTTTGACTCTTGGGATGTAGTATTCACCCGTTTAGTGTTGTCTGTGGGCATTTTTGAGGGTGGAGGTGGGGAGTCCTTATTCCTGAGTTGTTCTCTTGACTTTGTCTCTCTCTGCCGCAAATCTGTATGGTCTTTTGTGCTACTGCGGTGCTCCTGCTTCTTGTCACCAACACTTGCACTGCTTTCCCTATTTGATTGCTTCCTGGATGATGATGCAGACCTATCAGTCTGTCTGTCTTTGGAGGATTGAGATGAGGAGCTTCTCTCGCTTCCATGGTCACTTCCCCTTTCCTGCACTCGCTCTCGATCCTGATTTAATGCTCCAGGTTTTTTTCTGTCTGAGACATCACGATCAGTGTTGCTTTTGTCTCTATCTTTGCCTCGGTCACGCTCCCTTTCCCACTCACTGTCTTTCTCCTTATCACTTGGTGGATCCTTGGTAGGTTTTGCCTCAGGATGAACATCTTTAATGGCATGGAGTGTATCATTAGCCTTTTTGTCGCTAGATTTTGCAGCAGCAACAGCAGCAACAGCAGCAGGGGTAGCAGAGGAAGCTGTGCCATTTCCAGAAGAGGCATTCGCAATCTTGGATTCATCCTCCTCCGATTCAAAGTCTTCTTTCTCCCATTTGGAGCGAGGTACCTGGATCATGACTATTTCATCCTCAGCAGGGGTTGAGCTGTCATTGGTGTATTCCTCCAATGTTTTCACCACAGTCTTCTTCAGGTCTGGTTTCTCCTCATGCCTTTTGATGGGACTTCCACCAGTTGAGCTGGTGCTGTCAAGACACAATGGACTTTTTCATTATTTTGCATATGTTCATTATATAAAATCAATTCAATCATTTTATTTACAAAATACAGGGATCCTTTAAAGTTGGGAACCAAAATGAATACTTCGAGCAAAACCCACAAAAAAACATGATGTGGGTAAGAAAATGTTCAGATCAGGAGTGATCAAATCAAAAGAGAACCTTTAAAGCATTTGTTGTAAGCAAATATACAGTTCATTATATAGTTTATGTGCAGTGGTTCCTGACTTTCCAGCACCCTGTTTATTGATATTAACCCCCAATATAATAGGCCTTTTTTGTGCAAATCAAACGTCAGACAAAATGATCTCAGCGACTGTGGCATTGTTGCTGGTTTGACGATTTCAAAAATTGCTGATTTGTTGTGATTTTCAGACACAACAATCAACCGTTTTCCCAGAAAAGCATTAATTGAGCAGCTGTTCTTCCCATGAAAATGCTTTATCCATGAAAGAGCACAAAGGACAATAGCCACACTGATTAAATCTGATTAAAATTAAGTCTGTGGTAATTCAAATATCCAGGTAAGGTTTTTACCTATTTTCAAAACTGTCCAGTTACTGTGAGCCTGTGAAACTGTAGCCTAAGAGTCCTGTTCTTGGTTGACAGACGTGAAACCTTCGCTGTTGTAGCCCAGCCAGCTCAAAGTTTGATGCATTTTACAATCAGAGATGATCTTGGTTGACCACATTTTACAACGGTGGTAAACCAAAAAAAAAAAAAAGGAACCTAAGGCAAAGGCTCACAGACGTGGACAGCTGAAGATTGGAAAAACAGCCTGGTTATTTGAGTTACTGTAGCCTTTCCAGCAGTCCAAACCAGTCTGGTCATTCTCTGCAATGTGTCATATGATCAAGGTACTTAAACCGTGACTCAGTGGATGTTTTTATTTGTTCCATCATTGTGTATATACACAAATAAAAACATATACTCTAGAGGTTGTTCCAGATCGACAGTTTTTTTTTTTTAAATATCCAAGCTATTTCTAACGACTATGCCACAAAGATTCACTGAGATGACACTGTGCTGCTAATGCTTCATTAACTGCACGAATAAGTAGATATTCCCCAATAAACAGGTTCATCTTACCTGGTATAATCAACCAACGTGGATCCAGATCGGTCAGTGCCATGCACCTGGCGTCGCAGCTTGACCTTTGACTTCTGGTCTAGTTTGTTCTTCCCAGCACCAGATTCCTCTGAAGAAAGTCGATCAGTACTCAAAATCCTCTTTCCAGTCTCGCGATTGAGCTTGATCTTTCTAACAGGTTCAGGTTTAATGTCCATCAGAGAAGGAATGGCAGGCTTCTCCTTCTGCACCGGCATCTCACTCTCCAACTTTGGCATGGGCTTGGGTGAAACGTTGGCCATCTCAGTGACTTCGACCCGTGGAGATTTGTTTGGCATAAATTCTGGCTCCTTCACAAGCGGCTTTTCCTCTTTTCTTTTCCGTTTCTCCACCTTCACATCGCTTGATTTAATGATGGGTTTCTCGTCAGTTTTTATGGGCTTTTCCAACTTGGGTTTAACATCTTTAGCAGGAGGTTTCTCAACTTTAGTCACCTCTTTGACTGGTTCTTTTTTGACTTTAGGTTCATCTTTGATTGGTTTTTGCTCTTGGTGTTGCTTGACCGGTCTCGACTGCATCAATTTGCGAGGAAGCATGAGTTTCTCAGACATATGTGGTTTGCTCGCATCAGTTTTCTGAATAGGATCTTCTTTGATCCTTTTAATGGCTGGTTCAGTGGAAACAACCCTTTCCCGCCCAGAGTCTGCCTCTTTTTCTCTGGCAGGCTTGGTGCTTTTTACTGGGGCTTCTTTCTTTTGTGGAACACTCTCAGTCTTGCGTTTAACCTTTTCAGTCTTGGGTTTGGTTTTCTCTTTTTTCTCCTTGTCTGAAGCACTCTTGTATGGCACCGAAGTGCTATCCATGGGCTCATCCCTGACAGGTGTGGCATCATCACGACTCGAGTTCATCAGCATTGAGTCTCCCTTCCGTTCATCTTTCTTGGATTCATCCATTGAATCAGAATGACTGAACACATCTCCCTCCTCCCCTTTCCTTTTTTTCCTATGTTTCTTGTGCTTCAGACCCTTAGAATCCACAGCAGTGCTTGTAGTTGCTTCGCGCTCTTTGGTAGGTTTCAGGCTCTCTTTGCTTACTCCTCTTCCAACTGCCATATTGTTGACATGAAGATGGCCGTACTTTTCTGCACACCTTTCCTGATATGTCAACGGGCGATTTCTTGGCGGGACAGGGTGTGGTGGATAGTCCTCCCTGCGCCCCCTGCCATATGGTGAGCCGTCTCTGGGCCTGTGAGGTGTGAAGCGCTCTGGAGAATATTGCTCTCGTCCACCTGGACCACGACCCCTTATCTGACCACCTTGTGCCCCCTCGTAATTTTTGAAATACTTCTCATACCACTCTCTGTACTCTCTCTCCCACTCTCGATACCTTTCCCTTTCGTAGGGGTCGCTCTGATCAAACGCTCGGCCATAGTAAGCTTTGGCGTCATATGGGGGAACCTCTCTGTACCTTCCTCCGAATTTGCGGTCTTCAACCTGAGAAGCTGGCTGTGGTTTCTTACCAGGACTGTAAGTCCTATAAATTGGTGACCGAGAACGAGAACGATAGGTGCCTCCACTCGCTCCTCCTCCATCACGCCCTCTATAGGAAGGAGAGCGAGTTCGAGACCGATGGTATGGTGGTGAACGGGATCTAGAACGATAACTGCGGCTACGACCTCTGCCCCTTCGAGCGTATGGAGAGTAGGAACGAGAACGTGATCGGGAACGAGATCGGGAGCGAGATCTAGAGCGAGACCGGGAAACGGAGCGTGAATAGGAACGTGGAGATCGAGAACGGGATCTGGACTTTGAGTAAGAGTAGGATGAGCCACTGTAGGAGGAGCGATATGGAGACTTTGACCTGTAGGGAAAATAACGGTACATGTTCGTTAGAGTCTTACTTCAATTTAGCACCAGTTGGAAAAACCATAGGGTTTACCTACCTGGAATAGGACCGTCTTCTCTCCTTCTGGATCTTTCTGTACTCCAACAACTCTTTGGCAAAGTCATTGGTAAACTCCTCAAGTTTTGACTTCTCCCTAATAGCAAATCAATAAGGGAACAATATATTCAAAAACAAGAAAAGGAAATAAAACTATACAACAAAAAAAAAAAAACATAGCTATTACTATTTGTCTTTGTTCAAAGCAAACAATTTAAAGTTTCTAAATAGCTTAAAGATAGAGACATTTACATACTCTTCCTTCAGCCGACGCTGCTGTCTGTAAAACTCCTCCTTCGATAGAAAGTGTGCTGATGGTATTGGGGGTACTGCGGGGGTTGTGAGCGGGGGCTGAGTACCAGGCGGTACCCAGGGGTTGGGTACATTTGTTGGGGCAGGAGGGTAACCTGGAGGAGGTATGTTGAAAGGGGGGGCAGGTTGTTGCCCAGGAGGGAACTGTAATGGGAACTGTGGGGGCACAACACCAGATGGATGGGGCATAGTATGTTGTGGGGGAGGGAAAAGAGAGGGTGTGTAAAGGGTTGGAGCAACAGGAAGAGGTTGGACTGGAGGAACCAGTGCCCTAGGGTGCCGATCATTAGGGAGGGGCCGGCCTCGGCCTGAGGACCTAAAAAATAAGTGTAAAAAGACAAACTGACAAAATATTTTTGATTTAATGAAAATCCAAATTTCACATATTTACACATCAGGCATGTCAAAAGTGTGTCAGGCTGATGCATTTGTTGCTAAATATCCCGATTGATAAGAGGTTTGAAATGAAACAATGCACTCTCTCAAGTTCTGGCACATTTATAGCAGCAAACTCAGTTGTGGAAGGGTATACCAGATATACCAGAACTATTCTTCCACCTGTTAGGAACTTGATCACAGATGTCTCATCACCAAATTCTATGCTCATGTGGGATCTTGTATACTTCAAATTGCACACTTTCCTTCAAATTCATAAATGTTATGAAGGTGTGATTTTCAAAGATGTCATTTCAGTTATTAAAATTTAACAGCAGCCATAGATATTTATACAAGACTTTTTTTGCCAGACACATTCAGTTTTCTAATTTTAAAGAAAATTGCCATAACATGCAACTATATACTCACGGATCCCAAGGAGGCCGTATTGCTGGTAGTCTTGGGGCACCAGGCCTCAGTGGCAATGGTCCTAAGAATGAAAGTATTCAAAAAGTTAAAGTTTTCTTTAAATACATTTTTAAAAATCCAGTAATATATAAGCATTTCTGCCGACCCTGATAAACCGGATTTCTTTTCAGCAAAACGATGTGCGTGTGTACACAAAGACTCACCTGGTCTGGGAATGGGGAGAGGAAGTGTGTGCACATGTGGCTGGCTGATCACTGGAACATGGTGACTCTAAGGAAAATAAACAAAGAATGTAACTGATGTACATATAAAATGTCCTTATTCAAATTTTAAATGCGAGACTGTGAGCCAATGAGCACATGCAATACTTTTGGAATAACTGGAGTAGGTAGCAGACTGTCAGGTAAAACCACGGGTGCTGGCTGTGTTTCTGGCTCTCTGTGGGGAAAAAGTGATTTGCATTAAATACCCAGAAAGCAATAAAACTGCAACTTTAAATACTTTCATGCTATTCATATCAGTGTAGTAGAATTTAACAATATTACAGGACATAGTACAAATGCAAGATTCAGCACCAATGCTGACAAACAACAATATTAAGCAACGATGCAGCAAAGAAAAAAACAAGTGTCCTGCTATTTTTTTTTTTTTAACTGTTGCTTACTTGGATATGACAGCATCATCTTGCTTAAGCTGCGGTGGAGGAGAAAGAGCCACTGGAAGAGGGCCACTACTGTTCCCGGCCACAGATGAAGCATCAACCTCGGGTGGTGTCGCTGAGGCCTGCTGAGTGACAGCAGTGGGTGGTGTAATGGCAGGGGGCGGGGCTACAGAAGCAGGTGGGTTTTGGGGCGGTGTGTTGGCGCGTAGTGGATCCTGTTGGCGGGAATTTAGAAGTTTGAGGGGCTGAGCAGGGCGTTGAATTCGGGGCTGAGGCTGGGGGGCAGGGACAGAACTCTGAGTAGCAGCTTTGCGAATTCTCTTGGTGTAGCCTGTTTCATTCCTGAAGTTGTTCACAGCCTAAACAAATCAAACATTTTTGAACTTGTTTAGTAGTAGACTAAAAGTGTAAATAGCCATGTTACAAGAGCTAATGCATCTAATATGCTAGCAGTTTCTATCCACCATTTTATATGTTCTTACTTGACGTAGGAATTTGTTGGCAATTAAAGCGTCAGGTGAAACTTCAGACTGGTTGCAGGTGGGACAAACGTGTTCCTCTGACTCCAACAAACTCGTTCGAATACCTGTAGGGACAGGGGCCACATATTATTTACTCATATTGAAACACTACTCAGCAAGTGGTTGTTTGATGGGTACAAAAGCTGTGTAACTACAGACCCAATACAGTAACAATGCCCTACCTACTGTGTTAACAATACTGAATACACAATGCAGCACCAGGTGAACACACAGGTCCACAATGATGGAGTGAACCGCTCACACTGTGTTCTGACTCACATTCATCACAGTAACTGTTTCCACAGCAGGGAATCACAACGGCATCAGTCATGAGGTCTTTACAGATCAGACAGAGCAGCTCATCTGGAACGGGATCTTCATCATCAGATGAGGAAGACTGTTCCTGAGGAACGAAAGGTGGCTTCTCCTTTTTTCCAATTGCATAAGCTTCACTGTTATAAGCACAAATATCACAAGAGTGAATTGATTGCAATTCCAAAATACTAGGGACTAGAAATCTAGAGGAACACTATTTATATTGCATTGGTGGATCACTGGATTGCAGAACACTGATGATGTTTAGAGAGGTTATTCTTACGCGTCAATGGTGGGAATGGCGTAAGTGCCCGTGTTGGTCAGCATGGCACCTTTAATATTTGGATCATCCACTTCCATCATGAAGCTGCGAGGAATCCCTGTGCTCTTTTTAATCCGCTGTGGAGCCTCAAAACTTTTATCCTGCTAACACAACAGTCAGGTCCAATTATGGAACTTTAGCCACAGAATTATACCCTTTTTAACATTCAAGTGTTATATTAAAAAGAAATGAATAAAACTAAATATTTTTATAATATCAAAAAATTGTTCCTGAAAGTTTTTTTCTATTAAAAAGCTGGCCAATTATAATTATTAATAATATTACCATTACTACTATTAATGAAAACCCAGTTACCCCGTTGGTTGGGCAGTTTCTGATGTAGTGTCCACTTTTCCCACAGCGAAAGCAGGTGTAATTTGGAGGAGGCGGCCCCACCAGCTTCTTTGTATAACTAAAGAATATAAGAAAACAAAGTGGTTAAGGTGTAAGTAAACCACTTTTTTCCTGAAGGAAATACTGTGGCTTGGAGAATTATAAGTAGGGGGTTGAAAAGAAAAAAAGAATAAGGAAAAGAAGGAGATCTCTTTACACTAGGACCATCGACAGAAAATAAAAAAAAAGTGGAAGAGTGCTAGCTAATAGGTCAGCATATTTTACAAATAATGGTGTTTTGGAGAAAAAGTAATAATGTAATAATTAATACTTACTGAATGGGGTCGTAATCATGATTGGACTGCGACATCATTGCTTTGATTTTGTCTTCCTCTGAGGCATTTGCCTCTGCCAGATTCGCCGTCTGTTCAACAGGCAATAACGGTTTCAAACGATGACGCATTAATAATGCAAATAATTTAATGCGAGCCCAGAGATCCTTCATGGAGTAAAGAGATGCTGCGCTGCTTTATTTGTTTAAAACTAGACAAGGAGTACTGGAAACCCGAGAATGGTAAAATAAACATTTTTCCTTTCAGATCTTTCCAATAATTGGACGAACAGTTCAGCACAGTGCATTTTATCCACTTGCAAGCTGGTAACATAACTGTTATACTTTGAAATTTGTTGTTACATGAAATACCCATGTATATTATAAATGCTACAATTTTCTGCACACATCTCAAACACAACAGGTTTGAGAACACGACAGCGACACATTTCTGATTAATTCTCAAAATTACCAGGCAGACAGATCTTATCTCAACATGCCCTGAGGAGCTAAGTGCTATATATATATATATATATATATATATATATATATATATATATATATATATATATATATATATATATATATATATATATATATAAAATAAATACTTGATACTTTTACAAAATTCTAGGAGGAGAAAAAAAATAGTAAAACAATGTACTTCATAGTAAAACAAAAACAAAATCCCACTTCTGTAACAATGCGGCGTTGAATCAGAGGTGAAGAAAATTTGGTTCGGTCTTCAGTAAATGATGAAAAATAAAAAGGCATTTCGTGTACTCCATGTCTCAGCGCTAAAGTAAGACTGAGAGCATCCTCTTTACATCACCAAGCATTCTCATGACTTATACAATTAAAAGTAGAGATTTAGGAAGTTAATACAAAGCCATAATCAGGAATGATTTGTTATATTTTAATGTTCTAATGTTTTGTTTCTCTGCTCATTCATTTGGTCAAATCTCGATAAGCCCATGTGACATGAAAGTCTGGAGGTTGCAAGTAGATAACAGTAGTTTTAAATCCTTACACACACACACACAGAGTTGGTCCCAATACACAGTACTGGATCAGAATCACAACAAACCATTTCCGGACAGAAAGAAGGATCTGATTAGGTAACCGTTCATGTCTTCTTCTAAAACAGCAGCTTGGACAGTTCGTTCCTGTTCCAAGGCAAATTCCAGGTTTCTATAAATATATGTTGTCTAATCTGTTAGTTCTCGGGAATAACAGACAGATCTTTGTGGCAGATGCACCACATAATTGCATGAAAAATGTGTAATTGCTGATAAGTTTCCTGTGAGGATACATGTAAGGAGCCTTCAGTGACGATGCTTTGTTTCAGCATGGGAAAGTCTTCAGAACGCAAAGAAAGAGATAGAGGAGGAAGTGAGGGAACGATTGTTTACAGCTGCTAGAACATGAGTCATATGAGTGCATTGGTTTATGTGTATTCCATGTTAAATTTAGAAGTAACTATGAACTGGATACAAAAGAAAGACACACAACCTCCAAACCTTTAGGTCATATCAGTCTTATGAGGTTGAACCCTGGGATCATGATAAAGCTGAGCAGCAAGCTGTCTTTAAAAATGTGAGAAACACCAGACAAATCACTGATACACACACTCAAAATGACTGAATTGAAACTTCCAGGAAGAAGATAACCCAAAAAAAAAACCCCACAACATCTAACACTTGACAGTCAAACATCTGATTCATCAAACACAAATGCTGAAAAGATGTTAATCAAACATTTACAGCATTTGGCAGACAAACAAACCCTGACATGTGTAGAAATGTGGAAAGAAAAACCACGTGACTTCTGTAGCAACTTAATGATGACAAAATTTCATCTCAAGACAATACAGTCGCGACTTTTTTATTTATTCAACCCATTTGTTAAAAACGGTTCAAGAATTTTCAGTAATTTAATGCAGTATCAGATAAAAGGTACCGAAGGCTACGATCAGAAACTTATTTTAAACTCGTCTCTTTTCCACCCCGCAGAATATATAATGACAGAATATCGTTATTTAAACGCGGCTACGTCGACATGCACTACTTTCTCACACAATCGATATAGACAAATTATATGTACCTTAGAGAGCTGGGCCAGAGAAATGGAGGGAGAATCATCAATCTGTTCATAAAAAAAACAAAATATTGGACAAGAAATTATATTGCAAGGACATGGAACAGTGAAACGGCTCCAAACTGAGTCACAACGTTGAAATTAAAATGCAAACTTGTGTTAGATAGAAAGGAAGCACAGATTTCCTACAAACATGTACATAAACTTCTCTGAAACCGTTTTTACAAATTGTTTTGTCCTCGCTAGTTGGATTAGCGCCATGTCTTCTGTAAAAACATGCTGAAAATGTTAAAAATGTCACAGCTGACTTTACCGTAATGTAATGATCTTCGTTTGGTTGCAACTTCGGGACTGAAGTGAAAACACGAGGCCTTATGAACGATGTTAGAACGCTTTAAAACGCAGGGAGTTTATTGATAAATCTCAACGTTTTCAGCATCATACAGACAACACTTACTTTAGTCAGAAATAAAAATAAATGAGTGGCACTTTGAGCACTGATGAGACATCATTGCAAATAGGAGCACAGACGATTTAATTAGAGAGAGAAAATAAAAAATGGTGGATGAGAGATTTTTATGGTTAGCCATTTAGCCATTTCAAGTGCAGCAAATTATAAAAATTATTTGAGCATGACAAAGAATAAACAGAACATTTAAATCAGAATAAATATTTGTAAAAAGCTACAACATACATACACAAACGTGACTGACAAGTGTCATCATACACAAAGGAAATAGACCAGGTACAAGTTACCATGGAAACAAGCACAGCTCTATCCAGTAAGAGGAAAATATATAAATTAGAGTCAACATGGCAAGAAGTTCAGAACAATGCTAGATGCATTACTGTACAGATTTGTGATATGATAAATCACCCTTGTGAAGGATAAGTATATCGGATAAGAGCAGCTAAAGCATTTACAATAAAAAAAAAAATGTATATTGTGCAGAAAAGCAAAACATCCCACCTTCAGCCCCAATACAAAATTCAAAAGAAAAACAAAAAAAAATAAACGAAAGCAGTGTAAATGATGGTAACTAAATATTAAAAGAGCATCTGCTCAGACACCTTAAATAAAATTAATTTAAAAATAGAATCTGATCGACCTTTACAAAATCTTTGCCTGTGAAAATTAAGGGGAAGCACTGGGTTAGTCATTCATGGAAAATGCTTAATGTTTGCAATTTAAGCCACGTAGCTGCAGATCATTTGCCCTCAAAGATAAAGCGAACAGAACAATTAAAACCTTATGAACAAGTTTCATTTTAAGTGGTATAATAAGAAATGATTAAGGCTGTTGTCTGTCTATAGATCTATAAATCTAAAGCGGTGTACTTCCTACATGTATAGACACATGCGCACACGTGTGTGTGTGTATATATATATATATATATATATAAATAAAATAATGTATGTATGTATGCATATACACACACCACATATACACACACACACATATATATATATATATATATATATATAAAAAAACATACATACACACAATTCAGTCTATGTTTATAAGACTCATTTGAATTTGGGGTTTGATTTCGAGAAAATGATTCTATAGTACCGAATAAACAGAGACACACAAGACAGACCAAATTAAAAAAAAAAATGTTGATGTGTGTGACGTTTCAAATGTGGGAACATCTGAACACTGAAGAAACTAAACATCATTTCAAAGGTCTTTCTGAAGCTAAAGGATGGCTTTTGTAAACCTTAGGCAATCCTGATGCGTCCCTGTTCTCCTGATCAGTTATTGTTTACGTTATACTCAAACCCCCCTTTTAAAAACCATACGATGGACACAGCTACAGCTTCAGCGTTTTGATTGGCTATGCAGTCCCTTTGTCTTTACAGTCTATACTGTGAATGTAGATTTGTCAGTGTCATTTACACTAGTAATATATTAAAGGAAAATATATTTCTCTTTAATATATTCATAAATTGCAAAAAAAATAAATAAAAAAAATAAAATAAAGAAATGTAGCACACATGAGTATTACGGGGGGGGAAGAGAGAGTTGTGTCTTCATTTTGTATTTTTTTTTTAATCCTTGACCTCAAACAATGCATACTGGTACACAAGTTAACATGTGCTTCACAGTTTATTTCACTTTACTTTGTGGAATTGCTAAAATAAGAGCAAGGATATGCTTTTATGGACCAATCACATTTCAGTTTAAAGTTTGTTGCATATTGGCTAGTATGATGGTAGCTGAATTTGCTGCGACATCAATTTTGGCAAATCGGAAAAAGACTGGTGAAATATAATCATCATCAATCACAAGCTGTCATGAAAAACGCATTTGAGACACACGGAAAATACTCGGGGTGACCAGCTACCTGTTTAACATCCAGTCGAGGGATAATCAGCAGGGCCTGGTGAGCCTTTACTTACTTAGCACAGTGACTGAACCTGCTTCTTGGCTTCAGCGAATGACTGTTTAACATACCATCTTTACATTACATTGATTAGATCTCTGAGATGTGAGTTTCTATAATGAACACCCCAAAGAGCTGTCATAAAATTACAGAACAGCATAAATGTGGAAAGTAGCGATGCTTTTACAAACAGCAGCAACAATGTTCTTGTGCCATATACTTTTTTTTTATTTATTTTTTTTTTCAAAAGGGAGCCAACATTAAATGACAAATGCAGAAGAAAAGTAGTGTTTTTAGTTGTACATGTCAATTGTCTGAGGGTTGAGGGGTTAGAGGAAGACTGAAGTTTATCAATTTTGCATAAAATATTATAAATATAAAGTATTAGTGGCCTATTTTAAAGTATTAAGTAAGTATTAATACTTTTAAAGATTAGTGGACAATTTTCCACTGAATATCCCACGTGCACTAGGTACAGTGTACAAGGCCGTAACGTTACACCCTATATAACACCCAGCTTAACTAGTGGGTCAGAAACCGTTTGGGATTCAGCTGAACATTTTTCATAAGAAACTCATCAAAAGTAAAGAACTTTTTTTTTGGGCGTCTGAAACTTAAGGACGGTAACTGAGGACGCAGTCATGGAGAGACAGGAACACACACTCGTTCCGTCATCATTTATTCCACAGAATCCCTGTTCATCACATCATCTGTTTATCCACACTATAATGTTTACACCAACATTCAAAATGTGCATGAAAACAAGCGTCTCAAAGTGCACTGTTAAATATATTTATCAAGGGAGAAGTGGAACACTTCATTTAATAAATTAGTGACAATCAGTTACCTTCACCTGAGCAATAATATTAAGCATTACCATTAACTGTTATAACAATTAGCATAAATTATTAAAACAGACAGTAAAGCTGTTTGGTAAACTTAAAAAAAATTAATAAAAAAAATTTTTTATTCATAAAACAAAGACAGATTGTACAAAGTACAACAGACAGACTTTTAAAGATCTTATAAAGATCAGTGTGATCAGACAGTACATCAAACTGTACAGTAAACCCCAGTGTGTGTGTTCAGTGTGTAATACAGAGCAGCAGCAAGCACACACACTTCCATACACATGTATCAATGTCATTGCCAGTCTCAGCACAACACATGATATGAAAGAACAAGGCACGTGAGAGGGAGAAAAAGGTGTGTAGTGTGTGTGTGAAAGATTAGAATAAATGAGCTGGTGTTACATACGGCTTTTGAAGATCCAACTGATGGTTCAGAGCGATCACTGCAACACAAACACGATCACAATCATCAGAAGGGCTCTCAACACAAGCACTACCACAGTTCATTAACAGTTATAGCATTTACAACCAAAAGGGCATAAAATTACATGTGAGAGCAATGAGGCTCTTCAAAAAAAAAAAATGCAGATATTCATACAAGATTGAGTTCATCCTACCAACATGTCTCTCTATATAACTTTTCATATCGGCCCAATTACTCCTCCGGCTGTATATCTTTTCTTATGGCAATTTGCATCTATATAAATATTTAAATAATAGCTGTCTAAATAATAGCAGAAATATCAAATGCATTTTTGACAAATGGGCTGGACAAAGGATACACAACACCATTTTTTATATATATATATATATATATATATATATATATATATATATATATATATATATATATATATATATACATATATACACACACACACACACACACACATATATATACACATATATACACATATATATACACACAGTTTCGTTAATCTCCCTTATTCAGTCGGCTTCATGTCTAGCTACAAGCAAGTTGCTTTAAAAAAAACAAAAAAAACAAAAAAAAAAAAACACCCTCTCCTGATACAGCCCCAATGCACAAAGCTAGTCTGAGGTTTAGGATGAAAAAGGGTGAGACGGAGAGCTGACTTACATGAGAAATGTTTTGCTGGCTGCCTTTACACCACCGATTGGTATTCGTCTGATGATGACAGACGAGTTTTTGGGGATTAGAGCGCCATCATCTGTGTATTCTGAGAAGAAAAAACATCACAGAATAATTAATAAAAAGGTTTGAACTTATAGTGATCAATAATAAAGATTAAACAGTCGAAGGTGATCTGGGTGCCAAAATGTTACACATACTAATCGGACCGGTACAAGCCAAAAATACAGCTGGAACTAGATTTTTTTTTCAATTGGCATAAAAAAATGTATTCATCTTAGTCAGATGTGAATCAGATTTTCATTAACAAAGAAATCACTGTACAATCAAGTAGAGCATCAGTTAAAGCTTGATGATTACGACAGAGTGGGACAAATGCAATCTCTGAAATGTATTCGAGTGATTACAGCCTTCAAAAACAACTTGGTTGTTCTATGACTCTACAGAAACGTGTCTCCACTTGCAGAACTGCGGCTTACACTGGATGTTTTTTGTATTCCGCACCAGTCTGTGCACACTATACAGATGTGCATGAAAATCCCAGATGATTTCAGTTTAACACCCTTTAACCACACCGTATGGGACCAACAACAATGTTCCCCCCCATTCTGATGTTAACGTGAGCATTAACACGTTTGGTGTAGTCACATGGCAGGTTGGTTATTTAACTGCACAATTAATTTACTTTTAAAGTGATCGGTTGGTGTACTGTGCACAATATTGTTCTAGAGCTACTATACTGTAAAATGGCTCTGGCCAGAAATCAGAGCACACAGTTAAATGAGTAGTGTGAGATTAAATGGAGTACCTTCTTTAGTCTGGGCGTTGGTGATCTGGAGGTCGCAGTCAGCAGCTTTCAGCTTCTCCCTCCCCATAATCTGTCGCTTCAGCTCGCTCACGGTGATGTGCAGCCCGTCGAAAGTCACCGTGTCGTAGTTAAGTTTAGAGGAAAACTTGTAATGAACACAAGACATTTTTACACACACGCTTTCCTGTCAGATCACAGGTTTATTTACTATAAACACAATGAGCTAATGCTCCCTTTCCTCTCTATGCCAAGGCCAACAAACCCCATTAAGCCCATAGCCCAACAACAGCAGCGGAATTAGCAGCTAAAGAAAACTCGCAGGATGTCATGGTGGATCCAGAGACGGTCAATGATTACCAAACACTACAAACAGTCCGGAGTTAAATATATTACAAGGTGAAATAAGCGTCCGTTGTTGGGGAGGTCAGTGTTCATTAAAGCGTCCGTGTGAAAGCCTGAGCAGGTTCACGGCGTAAACACGCAGCGTCCACTTTCAACAACGACTTTACAAATGCACAGATTCCCAAATGTAGTCCAAGTGATGGAGGGGGAAAAAACGCAGTCCCGATCAAAAATCACCCGAGATTTATTTTCTCCAGAAGCTCTCCGATGTGAAATCCAAAAAAAATATAAAGAAAACAAAGGCCTACAGCACTGCGGCTAGCGGCTAGCAGCTAGCGTTATAGGGAAACGCTCTAAATATTCAATAAAAACAAAACACGAAGAGGAAATACAATATCCAAGGTTTTGTTTATTCCTGCAGCAATTAAACCAATTGTGCCGTGTTTCCGAGCGCCGTTGTAGACATTTTAAAGAAACAAATCCGTGTTGTGAAGACGCGTTTCGCTAACCAGGCCGTTCACTCCACGGGGTTCACCACAAAGAAGCGCAGGGGCAACGACATCTACGTCATAAATAGGAGACCGATGCTGCATTATTCTTCAACTCGTATCTCAATTCCAGCCCTCGTACTGGGAAACTCGGAATTCCTGCTGGTCGACGTGGGACGTGTTTTTCTTTCCTCGGAACGGTCTTCTCCACCACGAATTCAGCAACTGACTTCAAATCACCACGGAAACAAATTCCTTGTGTGTGTCAACACACTTGGCCAATAAACCCGATTCTGATTCTGATTCTGATAAACAAACGCTTGACTTGCACTCGACGTACCTCGGAAGTGGGAAGTCGGAGCTCGGTTATTCAACCTCCGTACATTCGAAACTCCATGGTCTACTTTTGCTCGTCATAAATATTTACATTGATGTACATGATGTTTAGCGCAAATTAAAAATAAAATGTATAGTACAATATTTATTTGTTTTTGTTTGACCAAATAAAACATTTTCTAAACGCAAATTAAAAGTGGGGTCAATATTATCAATTATAAATCAAGTCAAACCAAGTTTCCTGATATAATTGCAATGGAAAATAAAATGAAAATGTCTCAACAGGTTATTTACTGCTGATGTTTTGTGTAGACGTGTTGATTTGACGTCACTTCCTGAACTAGTTGGCGCTCGTGATTAAAAAAAAACTGCCTCAGGTAGTAGGAATTACGTGTTGATGTGATTTTCCGGGTCGGAACTCGGGAATTACGAGTTACGACCTCTAATCCATGGTGTAACTCAACTCTTCTTAAACAGACGAGAATTGTTTATACAAGGCAGTGGTGTGGCACCACACTGTTGCTGAGGTGTATTTTTTTTAAAGCAATGGATGAGTTTATCAGGACATAAGCAAGTTCTAGAATGACCAAAGTGTCTACAAAAGCAGTGTCTATAAAGGCAGTTCTCTTCCCTGTCAGATTATCAAGTCAAGTCAAGAGCTCAAGAAAGGAGCCGATGATTGAGTCAGTCCTGTGTACATCCATTACAGTCTGGTTTGGTTCAACCACCAAATCAGACATAAGTAGGCTGTGACGGACTGGTAAAACAGCTAAGAGGATTATTGGTGTGCCCCTGCTCATTCCCCAGAACTTGTACAACTGCAGGGTGAAGAAATGGGCAGGTAACATCATCAAAGTCCCCTCTGACCCTAGACACTTCTTTGTGCACTTCTGCCATTAGGCAAATGCTATAGATCACTACACACTAAAACATCTATGGAAAAGGACGGTTTCTTTTCACAGGCCATATGCATTTTGAACAGCCAGCACATCCACCATTACCTATCCTGTCTGTTAAATTGCAATATCCTAAAGTGCAATATCTCTTACTTGAATTTATGTAAATACATATTTACTAGTTTATGTATTTCTTTCCTCTGTTTTTTTTTGTGTTTATGTATTCGCTAGGGGGGCACGGTGGCTTAGTGGTTAGCACGTTCGCCTCACACCTCCAGGGGTTCGATTCCCGCCTCCACCTTGTCTGTGTGGAGTTTGCATGTTCTCCCCGTGCCTCGGGGGTTTCCTCCGGGTACTCCGGTTTCCTCCCCCGGTCCAAAGACATGCATGGTAGGTTGATTGGCATCTCTGGAAAATTGTCCATATTGTGTGAGTGAATGAGTGTGTGTGTGCCCTGCGATGGGTTGGCACTCCGTCCAGGGTGTATCCTGCCTTGATGCCCGATGACGCCTGAGATAGGCACAGGCTCCCCGTGACCCGAGGTAGTTTGGATACGCGGTAGAAGATGAATGAATGAATGAATGTATTCGCTATGGTTAGTAGAGCTCCTTTAATCAAAACAAATTATTATCATTCTTTGAATGAGTGTAAAAAAACGTCTAGATTCTTGCTTGACGCCGAGCTCCTAGTGTTCTGAGTTACTAGTCGGAACGCTTCTTCTTCCGGACCTACTTCATAAATCCTGACGTTCTACCCCTGGTTGGAGTCTTGTCGTCCGGTGTGCACTCTGCCGGGGATTGATCTGCATGCTCAGCCAGTGACTCAAGGGTTTGCTGTGGATGGGACTGCTTGGAGACTCTCATGCCTTCTTTGAACCACTGTTGTGTCAGTGCTCGGCAGGAAGGAATTAGTGTTGGGTCTGTGGTGAACTCAGAATTTGAGCTGACCCATTAGTTCCTCAGGATCTCTCGGCTGCACAATTATAAACTATTGTAGAAAGGAAATTATTGATATTTACATTATTTACTGTCCAGTGTCACCCACATGATGATGGGTTCCCTTCTGAGCCTAGTTTCTCTCAAGGTTTCTTCCTCATATCATCTGAGAGAGTTTTTCCTTGCCACCGTCTCCTCAGGCTTGCTCATTAGGGATAGATGTTAGAGAGATATAGTAACTTAATTTTAAACTTAATTTTTTTTTATTCTGCTCTGTTTCTCTAATTTTTATTCTGTTCTGTTTCTGTTTCTGATCTGTAAAGCGGCTTTGAGACAATGTGAATTTTAAAAGCGCTATACTGTACAAATAAATTGAATTGAATTGTGTGAGCGCACACTTGGCGAAAAATCTAAGACTGATTCTAAAAAGATGAGATGAGATGAGGTCCCCTTAACGGCTGCCTGATTGCCGAGTTCTCCTTTCTTAACAGTCACTGGAACAGGACACAGTTTCAACCTGCCAGCATGGATCCACTGAGGTTGTGAGTCTGTACGAACGGCATTCTACTGAGTGGAGGGCTGCTTCCCTCACTTTTTCCTTGGATTTATACTTTTTACTAAAAACTGCATCACCTGGGAGAAAAGGGTGAATTGGCTGCTCTATGGCTAGAGGATGAGAGGCAGAGAGACATTACCATGCATAATGTTAAATTTTTCAATCAGTCATTGAGTGCGTAATCACCGGCTATCACCTCCAGGTTACCTGAAGAAACACCAGGGGTCTCATTTATAAAGCGTGCGTACGCACAAAACGGGACTGGAAACGTGCGTACGCCAGTTTTCGCGCAAAGGTTGTTGATCTATAAAAAACAAACTTGACGGGAAAATGTGCGCACCTTTAAGCAAACTTTGAGCTGTGCGCAGGGCCGGCCCTGCGCATAGGCAGAATAGGCAAATGCTAAGGGCGCCGCCCACCACTAGGGGCGCCCGTGCGCCCAAATTATTATTTTTATTAATATATATATATTTTTATATTAATATATATGTATATATATTTTATTACCTGAGAAGTATTTTATTTATATATTTATTATATATATTTTATTGCTGTAAGAAAGGCAAGGAAAGCAAGGTCTCCGTAATATAGTTTTTTTTTATATAGTTTGTGTGTTTCCAAAATATTTTCAAAATAAAGAAAAACAGGACAAAGCTGTGCAGTTTGTTTCTGTGTAAGTTTATGAACAAAATGATCGGAACACAATTGTCTGTGATTCCAGGGGCACCTGGTGAAATCTTGCCTAGGGCAGCAAATTGGCCAGGGCCGGCCCTGTCTGTGCGTACGCACATTCTGGAGACAAAGGGAATTGGCGACACAGATGGTGAGGTCGTGAACTGAAGTTAGATTGTAGAAAATACATGTGAGAAGAACGATTATAAGAATTAATGACATTTAATTTTCACTCCATTTCATACGCTATTTCCACATTATCATGAAGATTAAATCCAACAGTGTTATTTGTGCTGATTGTTTTAGGCTATATACATCTAGTAAAATCCAAACGTAATTCAAAATGTATTAAAAATAAAATAATAATAATCAGCGCTACTCCGTCCAGGGTGTATCCTGCCTTGATGCCCAATGACGCCTGAGGATAGGCACAGGCTCCCCGTGACCCGAGTAGTTCGGATAAGCGGTAGAAGATGAATGAATGAATGAATGAATGAATGAATGAATGAATGAATAATCAGCGCTGCCTTACAGTCACACCATCCACAACGGGAGCGCAGGAGGAGATGGCGCGACTACATGTGATACAGAATAGCATGAAATACCCTTTTATTAGAGAACTGCAGAGCGAAGTGTAAAAACGAAATATCTTCCTTAATGTACATATAGCTATCATAAAATGTCAAAGTCTGCAAATACAGTCATGAAGCACAATCGCTACTCATCATCGGTCCTACGGTGTTCATTACAAAACCGTCATGAAGAAGCATGTGTTCACTATAACATTTTCGTCTGAAATTTTCGCCCACAAATTAATTCTGTGATTTTGTCAAGGTGTTAACGATCATAATTGCTAGAAACATATAAATCCTCCGGTGATCCGGGTATGTAATGCTTCATGATGGCACTGCTGGCACTGTTGGAGGATTACGCCAATGGCAGAATAAGGAGAGAACGAGTTTTCAGGGACCATGATGATTTCCTGGCTAATAAGCCGATTTAGATTCCCTAGAGCTGTGCTCTTAGATCTATGTGTTGAATTGGGTCCAGTATTAGAGAGGGCAACACGCCGGAACCATGCCATCCCAGTCCAAATACAAGTCCTCACCACTCTGGGGTTCTTGGCAACCGGCTGTTTCCAGCGGGTATTGGCAGACAGGTAAATTATTTATATATAAAAAAAAAACTATAAGTAATCCTCAACTTTGTCTCTAAGACCTTTTTGTATATGAACTAATTCTATTGGAATCTATCATCTCACCCTATAGGTCTGGTATATCACAGCCGTCCCTAAGTGCCATAATATCTCTTTGTTTTGAATGGTATACTTAATATGGGTAGTCGATACATCAGGTTCCCCTACACTGTGCGAGAACAGGCCGAAATTAAAATGCAATTTGCAGCAATGTCTGGTTTCCCAAATGTAATCGGCGCAATTGACTGCGCTCATGTTGCTATAAGTTCACCTCTGAAAATGAATTTGCTTATGTTAATAGAAAGCATGTGCATTCTATTAATGTGCAAATCATATGTGACTCCAACATCCTCACAAACATTGTGGCACGCTGGCCTGGTTCAACACATGATTCCTTTATCTTGACACATAACAGTGTAGGGAACAGACTAAATGCAGGCGCAGTACATGATGGCTGGCTTCTTGGTGAGTTTAACAATATTAAAAAGTAGAAACTGTAACAATTTTGTTTTTAATATAATTATAACAAGGGGCACGGTGGCTTAGTGGTTAGCACGTTCGCCTCACACCTCCAGGGTCAGGGTTCGATTCCCGCCTCCACCTTGTGTGTATGGAGTTTGCATGTTCTCCCCGTGCCTCGGGGGTTTCCTCCGGGTACTCCGGTTTCCTCCCCCGGTCCAAAGACAGGCATGGTAGGTTGATTGGCATCTCTGGAAAAATTGTCGGTATTGTGTGAGTGAATGAGAGTGTGTGTGTGCCCTGCGATGGGTTGGCACTCCGTCCAGGGTGTATCCTGCCTTGATGCCCGATGACGCCTGAGATAGGCACAGGCTCCCCGTGACCCGAGGTAGTTCGGATAAGCGGTAAAAAATGAATGAATGAATGAATAATTATAACAATGTTGCTTTTAATATAATTATAACCTGCAGGCGACAGTGGCTACACCTGAGACGGTGGCTCCTCAACCCATTTTTAAACCCACAGAGCGCAGAGGAAACTCATTATAACGAGGTCCACTCTCGTGCCCGCGCAGTGATTTGCATTGACTATTTATGGTTAAAAATGGGCGTGTAAAAGGCGGGATTTCACGTACGCACATCTGCGGGTGATCTGTGATTTATAAAGGGAACATTGCTTAGAGGAGTGCGTACGCACGGTTTTATAAATCGGAATTTTTTTTGGCGTAGGCCATTTTTGGCTTTTGGGCGTACGTAAACTTTTAGTAGGGATCCTACGCACAGTTTTATAAATGAGACCCCAGGAGATTTAAGGCAAGGGGATGGCAATGATGATTATCATGGATTATCACAAAAGTAGACAATTGTGATTTTGGATGTGGTGTCGTGATCAAATGCACCATAACACTATGCCCTAACTCTGGTGGTGAACTCAGCAATTGTCAAAGTTTGCAAATTCTACTAATTTACTTGGAGCATTTGTGTGGTCTCACAATGAATGTTATTAAGATGGGTGTTAATAAAGGAAGCAACATACTGATTAGTTACCAAAAGATGGGAGCGGTCTTCATATTCTCCATTAAAACAAGAGACGAAAGCCCTGGGAGTCAATGTTACGACCCTGCTTAGTGTTAGCAGCATGAAATATCAGTCTGTCAGAAAAGCTTTGAGCTGCGTATAAAATTGTTGCAAATGCTTTGGTTCACTCCACTTATATCTAGAAGTACCAGCATCCATTTTATACTCCTTAGTTTGATCAAAGATGGTATTCAGAATAGTCAATCAAATATTTCTGTTACATCATTATCAAGAACATTAATGAGAATGCAACAAAAATTGGTTAGTTGGGCTTAAGGTGCATGTTGTTTCAAAGAGTAAACAAATTAACCAGGAGAGGAACAAGGATGATGGGAGTCACAAATGGCTTTGATTTTGTGAAATATCTTTACAGACTTGTACAAAAGAGGCAGCTGCATTGACCTCTGAAGTGCCAGCTTGAGACCTCTCCCTCAAGGCAGAGGATTATTTTTTTTTAATGCTTTCAAATTTAATTTTAGGATGCCTATCAGGGTGATGAATTAGTGGTACAGACTAAAAAATGTTTCTGTTACGTTTCGAATCTGACTTTTTTCCATTTATAGTGCTCCCTATATGAATTCGGTTTCACTTCAAGCCAAGTCTTTAATACATCAGGTCTTTAATACATCGAGTCTTTAATACATCGAGTCTTTAATACATCAAGTCTTTAATACATCGAGTCTTTAATACATCAAGCCATGCCTTTAATGCATCTGTTAAAGACAAAAACATTAGCTACATTTAAATCATTATCTTTATAAAACCCTTTGAGGATATGGAAGCCAGTGTTACTCTCCCTCTGTCCACCACACTAATTGTTTAACAAAAATAATCATACTTATCAAATACTCATTGGTAGTTTGCTTGAACTGGCCACTTCCACCCTTTGACAATACAGGCTCAAAATCTTTTTAAGCCTGACTTGAACTAAACATTTAAGGTATTCGCAAAAACTCCAAAAACAACAAAAATAACAAAGATAAACTGAAATTACCAGACCCTCTAAGTAATGCTTTTCAGTCAAAACCTAAACTGTTTACCTCAAGTATTGTATCCAGATGTGTATCATTATCTGGCTGAAACTGTGTGAGTCTATACAAGAGAAGCTGTAAAAGTCGCTAAGCTGACTGGGGAGGATCTTAGTGGACATTGCACTTGAGTGACTGGTTATGCTGATTATCTGAATATCAATGCAAATAATAAATTACATTCCTAACTGTATGCTGGTAAAATACTTATGTGCCGTTATTACCTACTGCAAAGATGATAAGTTTCTGTGGAACATTGTGGTTGCAAATGAACAAGAATGACAAGGCAGTTCAGTGCTTGCATCTTTTATTTTTAAACTTCTAATGCATAAAATTCTAGTGTATTTAGACAAAATATATACTTGTTAATAGATGTAATGGAAGTACATATATGATGCCAATTTTAAACTGAGCCAAAACCAGTGGCAGACATTGACTTTTCCATGCCAGCCAAACTTGAAGCAGTTCAGCATAGGGAGCATGTCACCTCTACTGAAGGTCCTTGAAGGTAAGGAAAATGTATGCAGATGAATGATAATGCATAACACGAGGTGTTATGTCATTTTTATGGCTAGTCATTGCAGTGGAGCCACACATACACATATATCAGGACTCTACATTAATACCTGTCCTGGGCAAGTGGTTTAATTTCATATTAATGTCAAATGTATTGTTGAATTTGTGTATATGCATTCATGCACTGCTAGTTGGTCTCCAGCCATCACTGCCACAATCTAGGTGTCACATTGTGTTTTCTTTTGTGGAAATCAATATTAAGAGAGCATCCAATCACTCAACAACACAAATCTGAATGTTGACATTATTGATTGAACGATTATATGTAAAGATTGTAATATTGTTGTGTATAAACAACCTCCTGACATTTTGAATGTGTGCAACAACTAGCCATTTTTGAGGACCAAAGACATCAAAATGCTCTATACAGCAGTTATACTCTTGTGTATAGCTTTTAATAGAAGTTCCCATAGCTCAGTAGCATAGTAGACTCGAAAGATAAATGAAAGAACCAAATTCAAGGAACCAAAAAACACTATAGTGATCGGAGTATATCTGGGATTCATATAACTTGCTGAACTGTTTCTTTAATGCATGATTCTTGACTTTGTGCAGATTGTGCTACACATTTACAAGAGCACACTTGTCACACATTACAGTTAATAGGGACATCCTATAGTTAATAGGATGTGTTGAAATAGGGACAGTGATAATATAGCTAGACTCCATTTCTGTCTACCAATTTAAACTAAATACTTTAATTAATTAGATGCTTTTTTTGTCTTAACCATCAGTTTGTTTTTCCTATTGTCCTGCTTTATTTCCACCAGGTGGCGGTAACGTGTAGTTCTTGAGGTTTAATAATTACTGGCAATGGTTTAACGGTTTTCAAGTCAGGTCAATAGATTAAATGTTATTAAATTCATAAATCTATTAATTACCATTATATTTATTTCCTTTGCTCATATTGTTGAGATTTCGGTAACGTATTCCATCATATGGAATATTTTTACTGCCTTATTGCTAGTCAAACCTATGGCACTGCACTGTTTAAAATATAAACACTATACTGTACAGTATGATTTACTCATATCAACCTGTACAGAAAAATTAACAATAACGACACTAATAAGATCTAAACCCAGCTACAGTTGTCAGAACAGCTCGTTATATTTACCCTTTCTGTTCTAATTTGATTAGGCATTACATATTCTGCAAAGTATCCATCCATCCATTTTCAACCGCTTATCCGGGGCCGGGTCGCGGGGGCAGCAGTCTAAGCAGGGACGCCCAGACTTCCTTCTCCCCAGACACTTCCTCCAGCTCTTCCGGGGGAATACCGAGGCGTTCCCAGGCCAGCCGAGAGACATAGTCCCTCCAGCGTGTCCTAGGTCTTCCCCGGGGCCTCCTCCCGGTTGGACATGCCCGGAACACCTCCCCAGGGAGGCGTCCAGGAGGCATCCGAAACAGATGCCCGAGCCACCTTAGCTGACTCCTCTCGATGTGGAGGAGCAGCGGCTCTACTCTGAGCTCCTCCCGGGTGACCGAGCTCCTCACCTTGTCTCTAAGGGAGCGCCCAGCCACCTTGCGGAGGAAACTCATTTCGGCCGCCTGTATCCGGGATCTTGTCCTTTCGGTCATGACCCAAAGCTCATGACCATAGGTGAGGGTAGGAACGTAGATCGACTGGTAAATAGAGAGCTTCGCCTTGCGGCTCAGCTCCTTCTTCACCACAACAGACCGGTACATCGACCGCATCACTGCAGAAGATGCACCGATCCGCCTGTCGATCTCCCGCCCCATCCTTCCCTCACTCGTGAACAAGACCCCAAGATACTTAAACTCCTCCACCTGAGGCAGGAGCTCCCCACCAACCTGAAGGGGGCAAGCCACCCTTTTCCGGTTGAGAACCATGGCCTCGGACTTGGAGGTGCTGATTCTCATCCCCGCCGCTTCACACTCGGCTGCAAACCGTCCCAGTGCACGCTGAAGGTCCTGATTTGAGGAAGCCAACAGGACAACATCGTCTGCAAAAAGCATAGACGAAATCCTGTGGTCCCCAAACCGGACTCCCTCCGGCCCCCGACTGCGCCTAGAAATCCTGTCCATATAGATAATGAACAGGACCGGTGACAAAGGGCAGCCCTGCCGGAGTCCAACATGCACCGGGAACAAGTCTGACTTACTGCCGGCAATGCGAACCAAACTCCTGCTCCGGTCATATAGGGACCGGACAGCCCTTAGCAGAGGGCCCCGGACCCCATACTCCCAGAGCACCCCCCACAGGTCACCACGAGGGACACAGTCGAATGCCTTCTCCAGATCCACAAAGCACATGTGGACTGGTTGGGCAAACTCCCATGAACCCTCCAGCAACCTGGCGAGGGTATAGAGATGGTCCAGTGTTCCACGACCGGGACGAAACCCGCATTGTTCCTCCTGAATCCGAGGTTCGACTATCGGCCGAATTCTCCTCTCCAGTACCCTGGCATAGACTTTTCCGGGGAGGCTGAGGAGTGTGATCCCCCTGTAGTTGGAACACACCCTCCGGTCCCCCTTCTTAAACAGAGGGACCACCACCCCAGTCTGCCAGTCCAGAGGCACTGTCCCCAGCCTCCATGCGACGTTGCAGAGGCGCGTCAACCAAGACAGCCCCACAACATCCAGAGACTTGAGGTACTCAGGGCGGATCTCATCCACCCCCGGTGCCTTGCCACTGAGGAGCTTCTCAACTACCTCAGTGACCTCAGCTTGGGGGATCGACGAGTCCACAACCGAGCCCTCGGCCTCTGCTTCCTCAATGGAAGACATGTCGGTGGGGTTGAGGAGAACCTCGAAGTACTCCTTCCACCGTCCGAGGATGTCCCCAGTCGAAGTCAGCAGATTCCCACTCCCACTGTAAACAGTGTGAGCAGGGCACTGCTTCCCCCTCCTGAGGCGCCGGACGGTTTGCCAGAATTTCTTCGAGGCCAACCGATAGTCCTTCTCCATGGCCTCACCAAACTCCTCCCAGACCCGAGTTTTTGCCTCCGCAACCACCCGGGCTGAAGCTCGCTTGGCCCTCCGGTACCTATCAGATGCCTCCGGAGTCCCCCGAGCCAACCAGGCTCGATAGGACTCCTTCTTCAGCTTGACGGCATCCCTTACTTCCGGGGTCCACCACCGGGTTCGGGGATTGCCGCCACGACAGGCACCGGAGACCTTACGGCCACAGCTCCGAGTGGCTGCGTCAACAATGGAGGCGGAGAACATGGTCCACTCGGACTCAATGTCTCCAACCTCCCTCGGGATCTGGTTGAAGCTCTGCCGGAGGTGGGAGTTGAAGTTCTCTCTGACTGGAGACTCTGTCAAACGTTCCCAGCAGACCCTCACAGTACGTTTGGGTCTGCCAAGTCTGTCCAACTTCCTCCCCCGCCATCAGATCCAACTCACCACCAGGTGGTGATCAGTTGACAGCTCCGCCCCTCTCTTCACCTGAGTGTCCAAGACATACGGCCGGAGGTCAGATGAAACAACCACAAAGTCGATCATCGACCTCCGACCTAGGGTGTCCTGGTACCATGTGTACTGATGGACACCCTTATGCTTGAACATGGTGTTCGTTATGGACAAACTGTGACTAGCACAGAAGTCCAATAACAGAACACCACTCGAGTTCAGGTCGGGGGGGCCGTTCCTCCCAATCACACCCCTCCAGGTGTCACTGTCGCTGCCCACATGAGCGTTGAAGTCCCCCAGTAGAACAATGGAGTCCCCGGTTGGAGCACTTTCCAGCACCCCTTCCAGAGACGCCAAGAAGGTCGGGTACTCTACACTGCCATTTGGCCCGTAAGCACAAATAACAGTGAGAGACCTATCCCCGACCCGCAGGCGCAGGGAAACGACCCTCTCGTTCACCGCGGTGAACTCCAACACATGGCTGCTGAGCTGGGGGGCTATGAGCAAGCCCACACCAGCCCGCCGCCTCTCACTGCGGGCAACTCCAGAGTAGTAGAGAGTCCAGCCTCTCTCAAGGAGTTGGGTTCCAGAGCCCAAGCTGTGTGTGGAGGCGAGCCCAACTATCTCTAGTCGGTATCTCTCAACCTCCCGCACCAGCTCAGGCTCCTTTCCCCCCAGCGAGGTGACATTCCATGTCCCTAGAGCCAGATTCCGTGTCCGGGGATTGGGTCGCCGAGGCCCC
Source organism: Tachysurus vachellii (assembly GCF_030014155.1). Classification (NCBI taxonomy): domain Eukaryota; kingdom Metazoa; phylum Chordata; class Actinopteri; order Siluriformes; family Bagridae; genus Tachysurus; species Tachysurus vachellii. The sequence goes on from NC_083477.1 coordinate 16,442,572, forward strand.
CGCCTTCGACTGCCACCCAATCCACATTGCACCAGCCCCTTACGGTCCCTCCTGCAGGTGGTGGGCCCACAGGAGATCGGCCCCACGTCGCTCCTTCGGGCTGAGCCCGGCCGGGCCCCATTCTGCAAAGTATCTATATCAATATGCAGATAAACAATTATATAGGAAATGTTATGAAATATGCCATTCATTGATTTCTCTCCTGTGTTTTTTTATCACACACACACACACACACACACACACACACACACACACACACACACCTGCTTGAGTTAATTAGATGAATTGAACACACACTTACCCTCACTGCAGATTAACACAAATATGTATCCATCTGAAAAATATTTAACAAGAGGGTATGTCTTTTTGAAATGCCACAGTCCTTAAGGTTACATAATACTCATTTTATTTTATATTGATGTTTTTTTAAATAGCGAGGTTGACTCATGGCATGACTCAGACTTCAGCTTGAATTCCACTCATAATGAAAACCTCTGAAATGTCAAAAAGATTTTTTTTTTTTTTTACATTTAACCACCTATCTAAAGGCAGTAAACAAATATATATAAAAAAAAAATCAACAACCATAAGTGTGGTGCATTGTCTGTCAGTTTTGTGACTAATTTTATAGCAGTGCTATGTGCATCCAGCTAAGTAGTAATTAAGCACAACACCAGAAAAAACACAATGCATTGTTGATAGAACTGTATTCATAGTGTGGTACCCCAAGTGTCTAAAGGAAGAGAGAGAAGGTATCATTGTGTATAAAAGATTGGAAAAGATAACTAAAGGCCTAAACTTAAGAGGTTATGGTACTCAACTTGCTAGTGATTATTTTATACATTTCAACCTCTGCTGATTTCAGAATCTAGGATTATTTTAATCTTGTGAATCTTGGACATTGGATCAGGAGACTCTGAATGATTACTGATCAGAAGTTTAGTGTTCTGTGTTTAACAGAAACATGGATCAAACCAAACGAGTTTGTTGTATTAAACGAATCTTGTCCACCTGGTTATAGTTATATACATCAGCCATGCCTAACAGGCAGGGGAAGAGGGGTCGCAGTTATTCATGATGATAAACTAGACGTCAAACAAGAATCTAGACACATGTTCTCTCTCGTTCGAAGTCACTCATTCGAAGTACTTTATACTAACATATATGTAGCCACAAAAAAAACAAGTCTACTTATTTTTATTTACAAGAGCACTCCTCTTTTTGTTATTACAGACCTCCTAGACCATATTCTGAATTCCTCCGTGAATTTGCAGATTTCATTTTCAAACCTAGTTGTTTCATTAGACAAAGCAGTAATTGTTGGAGACTTTAATATTCATTTTGATAAGTTAGAAGATCCTCTGAGAACAGCGGTTGTTTCCATCTGAGATTTAGTAGGGGTAAATCAGAACATAATAGGACCCGCTCATAATGAAGGTCACACTCGATCTCGTTCAAATGCTCAGATTAAATATAAAAAATATAGTCACACTGTCTCAATCACAAGCTATCTCTGACCATTGTCGCATTTCATTTAAATTGCTCTTCAGACACGATATTTGCGATTTGCCACATCACCGTGTTAAACGTACATTTACATCCACTACTGCAGAGAGATTTACCAACAGTCTTCCAGAATTATCATTCATGATTATATCGCCATCTGACCCGACAGAACTTGACCAGGTTTCTTCTTTAAAATTGTCAACCTGCATACTGGAACCCTTACCCACATTTTTCTTTAAACAGATACTACCAGTAGCTATCCAACCCATTCTAGAGATAATAATCTCTTCCCTTAGCACTGGCTATGTGCCGAAATCTTTTAAGCTAACAGTTATCAAACCTTTGATTAAAAAACCTGACCTTGACCCAACCCAGCTGTCCAACTATAGGCCAATACCAAACCTACCTTTTATCTCCAAGATCCTAGAAAAGGTTGTAGCTCAGCAGTTATGCTCATACCTACATAGGAATAATGTTCATGAAATGTATCAGTCAGGATTTAGGCCTCATCATACTGTAGCACAGAGACAGCGCTAGTTAAAGTTGTAAATTACCTGTTGCTGGCCTGACAGGTAATTTATCTCAGGTTATGATCAGGTATTTATCTCTTTGCTAGTATTACTTGATCTTAGTGCAGCTTTGGATACCATTGACCATTCTATGCTACTTGATAGGTTAGGACATGTTGTTGGTGTTAAAATGACAGCCCTCTCTTGGATCGGGTCTTATTTGACAGATCGATATCAGTTTGTATTTAAGTCCAGGCTAAAAACACATTTGTTTAGTATAGCTTTTTATGAAAAGCTTTTCTTAGGTAAAGAAGTAGATCTGGAGGGTTCATAGGCATAGAGTGCTTGGTGAACTGGGATGTCTGGATGCTGTCGGCTTACCACCCTTGCAAGTCGCTCAGGATTGCAGACTGTGGAGTGGTGGGACACTTTACATCCCATGTCTGTCACGTCTGTGCTGTACTCAGAGTTTACGATGACCCCTTAGTTCCTCAGGAGCTCTCGGTTGCACTATTATAAACTGTTGTAGAAAGGACATTATTGACATTTACACTATTTACTTTAGAGTGTCACCCAAATGAGGATGGGTTCCCTTCTGAGACTGGTTCCTCTCAAGGTTTCTTCCTCATATCATCCCAGGGAGTTTTTTCTTGCTGCTGTTGCCTCCAGCAGATATATAGTATTTAAAATGTGAAGTTAAAGGTAGGGTCTCTGATTTTTGAGAACTGATTCAGAAAACTGAGTTGGGCCAAAAACAAAACAAAAATCAAAACAAACGTGTAGCCATTGAGCAGAAGGGGGCGGATCTTTCCCCCAACACCCACCCCCAGGTTCAAAGTTCACATTTTTATCACAGTTAATAAGGGAGAAAGGGACATTTCTTTGCTGCTCCTCCAACTTGGCAGCAGTTCTTACAGTGTTCTGAAAAAGACCAGAACTCCAAGCTGATTTGGTCTGCATGGATGTCATCATGCCACTGTCTCGGTTAATCACCAGAGCCATTTGTTTGGATAATCTGCTGTGTCAAGAGCAAGCTGAAGGACAGGTAATGGACAATGCCAGGTGTATGGAAGATCTTCCCCATCTAATCCTGTCATCCTGCATCAATCATTGCTTGCAACACCATTCCAGACACCACTGCCTGAACATGTCCGTGGAGAGCCCTGTGTCTTGGGGTTCAGTGGAGATTGCAAATACAACCACCTCCATGACATGTTTAACAAGAAACAAGCTACTAAATTACTTCCTCAAAACTCCTGGGACTGCCCCATTGAACTATCCAATACCATGCCATTTCAAGTGCAGAGTCTACCCACCATTGCTCCCAGAAAGTCAAGTCATGGAGAACTACATAGAGGAAGCCCTAGAAGACCCTCCACGTCATCAGACCCTCCATGTCACCCGCCACAGCAGGATTCTTCTTTGTTGAAAAGAAAGATGGGGGCCTTTGACCTTGCATAGATTACCTTGCTACCTGTCTCACCTCCCCTTAGTCCTGGCTGCTTTTAACAGCTTCAGGCAGTGTGCATCTTCTCCAAGTTGTACTTAAGGAGCACATACAATCTGATTCGCATAAGAGAGGAGGTGAATGGAATAGCACCTTTCACACCACCCAGGGGGCACTATGAATACCAGGTAATGCTGTATGAACAGCGCTCCCATAGTTTTTCAGGCCTTCATCAATGAGATCTTCAGGGACTTAATTGATCGCTATGTTATCGTTTACATTGATGACATTTTTGTTTTATGTTCATCACAACAGCACTGTGCTCATCTGCCTAAGGCAATACCACCTCTATGCGAAGCAGAAAAGTGTGATTTTCACTGAGACACCCTTTGGGTACATTATTAGCCAGTAAGGTACAAGTGGTAACCGTGTGGCCCCTTCCCCTTTACTGTGAGAGAACTACAACGATTGGGCTTTACCAATTTCTACAGGTGTTTCATTTGGATTTAAATAGCAGCTCCCCTGACCCCAGTGAAAAGAAACCGCTAATGTTGCCTTTGAGAAACTACAACAATGCTTCACAACTCCTCTGTCTTGAAACATCCAAACCCAAGCATACCATTTATCATGGAAGTTGATGCCTCCAGTTGTGGAAATAGGGGTTTTGTCACAGCACCATGAGGACCCTGGCAAGCTATTTTCATGTTACTCCTGGAAATTAACCACCGCTGAAGCCAACTATGACATTGTAACTAGGAGCAATTAGGAGGCCATGGAGGAATCCAGGTGATAAAAGATCACAAAAATCTCAAATATAACAATATATGTTATATCAAGTATAAATGCCAAACTATACAATGCCAGGTGGGCATTATTCTTCTCAAGGTTCCATTTTGCAGTGACCTACCGCCCGAACAATAATGACAACGCCCTCTCATGTCACCCTCTCCGTATACCAACCGTCACTTCTGGAGTCCATCCTCGTTTGGTGAACCCTCCGTCATCACAGCCATCGATGACTGGATGCAACAAAGCCTCCACCTCTCGACTCCAGACGTAGAAGTGGTCCACTCAAGTACCCAGGTAGACTGGGAGGGATTTGGCCCAGAGGAATGGTGACACCAACAACATCCTGGACCTTACCCTAATTGAGGAGTTCTATAGCACGCACCCAAACATACCCGCACCCAAACAGACCTGCACCAAGATCCCGTGGCCAGCCTTGTCGGAGATCACTTGTGGTGTTCCTAGAGGGGACTCTGAAACCTCCTGACCACTAAGCCAACCCTGAACCACCAGAGGGAGCCCTCCCTTGAGTATAACTTTAGTTACACGGTAACCTTTAAACCGTGTGTACAGCCATGGCGAAAAGTTTTGAGAATGGCACAAGTAATTAATTTTCTAATTTTCTATGAAGTCTGCTGCTTCAGTGTTTTTAAATATTTTTGTTAGATGTTACTATGGTATACTGAAGTATAATTCTGTAAGTGTTGAAGGCTTTTATTGACAATTACATTAAGTTTATTCAAAGAGTCAATATTTGCAGTGTTGACCCTTTTTTTTCAAGAACTGTGCAATTCACCCTGGCATGCTGTGAATCAAATTCTGGGTTACATCCTAACTGATGCCTCTTGCATAATCGACTTTGTCACAATGAGAGAATCACTGACATGATGTCAGCTGGTCCTTTTGTGACAGGGCTGAAATGAAGTGGATTTCTTTTTTGCGATAAAGGGCATTTTCATGGCAAAGAGGGACTTATCAATTAATTGTAATTTATGTGATCAGGCTTCATAAACATTCTGAAGTATATGCAATTTGCCATAATATGCATAAGCAGCAGACTTTGTTAAAATGAATATTTGTGTCATTCGCAGAACATTTGGCCACGGCTGTACACCGTGTTTAGTGTGAGGTATTGTTAGTTTCTCCGCATACAGAGCCATTCTATTGCCTTTTTCTATTGTTTCCCAAGTGTATGACCTGTGCCTTGTTCTCTTGTTTTCTGATTTCCCGTTCATGTGTGTTTACCATTTCTGCATGCCTCTCTGTTTCCAACTATATTGTTCCTGTATTGTGAATATTGTATTACGTTTGGATTGTCTGATTGGTTTTTAATTAAAGCTCTGCACTTGGATTCTCAACCATCTGTGTTCGAGGCTTCTTTATAGCTGGTTTCAACAGTAATTTTTAATAAACCCGTTTTCAGCCGGGGTGGTATAATGGTCCAATGGGTGGTGTTTAGAATGCTAGATTGTGTGTAATATATCATAATCCTATTATCCATAATCCACTCATGACTGTATGTCAGAGTACAGTCATGACTGTAAATAAATAAGTAAATAAGCACATGTAAATTTTTACAGTATGTAGATTACGTGTGAATGTGCTCTGTGTTGAACAGCAGGAGAGATACGTATTGAACTCAGGCTATTAATGTTTTTTAAAGGACTACAAACTAGGCTATGTGGGTTTCCCTCAGTGTTGCTGGTTTCCACCCAAAAGCATGCCAATAAAAAGTTCACTGTAGCTGTGAATGAGGATATATATGTGTAGGTGATGGTGCACTGCGGTGGACTAGTATAATATTCAGTGTGTATTCCCACTTCACACTCACTGTTTTCAGGATAGGCTCCAGATCCAACAAACACTTATCAGGTTAAAGAGGTTATTGATGTAAAGGAACAAATACATTTTCGACTGATTTTTGTTATACACAAGCTGGATACCATGCTGACTGATCCTCTTGGTGAGCACCTTAAAAATAAAAGCACCACACACTTTGTCCACTGCAGGAATTACCCAGTAGGAGGTTTAATCAAACAGTCTTTTTCATTCCTTCAAATTTCAAAGATTTTTAAATGACTGAAAAAGCCATGAAAGGAAACTAATTAGAACATCAAAGTGTTTGAGGGACAGATGTTCAAGGCGGGACATTCTCCTCTTTATGCAGTCATGAAAAGCATCTGATTGCAGTTTGTGTGTGTGTTTGTGTGTGTGCATTTGTGTGGGTCGACGGGATGAAATAACTGTTAAGAGACCTTACAGAATTGGCCCTCTGGGAAGTACACATACACATACAGTATGTTGTTGTTGCATCCAGATGTTCTGTCCTCATGAAGTTCTGCCTTACAATCTGATATCAACGCAAATGAACATGCGTGCTGACAGCAGCGGTTATTATATAATACGTATAGATTCGGGAAATATGTCACAACTTTGTACAAAGATTTCATGCTTTTGTTACCATTAGAACTATTATAATACTTTGTGTGGATGTTAGAATGTGCCTAAGCTCCATTTACTCCTGAATGCAGATGACAGAGCCTTTACTAGAACCAGATCTGATCACATCATGCCTGCCCTGTTCCTACTCCCAAATGAAATAAGACCAAAATGAAATAAAATATGTCTCTGATGTTATAGATGTGTAAGATATGATGTGATGTTAAGATATCTTAAGATATCTTATAACCCTGATTAAAAAACAACCTCTGAAAATTGTGTTTACTTGCTTGTGTTGTGTGTCTACAACCTGGTGTTTATCCGTAAGGGATGAAGAATGCCTTCAGTACATCCAGTGGCCACTACTAATACCTTGTCATGATATAACGGCTCTCTAGCAACCCCTCTGTGTTTCTGTGCTTAATAAGTCAAGTGCTGAGAGGCATGCTTCAGAAGATTGTTGACATCTTGGTGTACTCCCCATCCTATGAAACCCATGATCATTGTCATAAAGACTTATCACGTGATCAAGTCCTCCACAGGCAGCTCGTGCGTCGGCATTATTAAGTGGGAGAAGTACAAATACAAAGTACATCATAATTCTTGATGGATTGCCTATGGTTTGGGCTAAAGTATCGGCAGTGGTGGAGTGGCCTGCCCCACAGACTTGCAGTGATTACTGGGGTTCACCAACTTCTACCTCTGCTTCATCCGGAGCTTTAGCTCTATTGCAGTATCTGTACAAATCTTAGCCTGAACAATTACAATCTAGTACCCCAATCCCAGTTATTGGGTTTTCTAGCTCCCCCAGATATCCCAGGCGTTGTGGAAAATGTCCCATTTTCCCTCTACCCCAGATTCTCCTTGTACTGACTGAAATGCCTCATATTTTCTAGCCCCAGCTTTCTACTCTCCATGTGTCCTTCCCTAGTACTAGTTTCCTAAACATTTACATATCTTTAGTACTGGTGTAGTTAGGTCCAACCTTTTAAGTGCACTGTGAAGAGCTATTTTTGTTTCAGATGCAATTTTAGAATTTTGTCAAATGTTAACATACTATATTGCCATGTACTGATGAAGTAAACAGTGTGTGAGAAGGATTGGAGCAGTGCTTTCTTTGTGATGTTTTTATTAATCATGAAATGTGTGCTGTCAGCGCTTGCACTCTTTGATTTTTGTATTAAGCGGCTTGTGTGCTCTCTCATTATCTGTTTTCACCAATTGACTTTGCCACTTCCTAGCACCACTATCTCCCTCACACAGAGTGTGAATGACATTATGAAAAGCTGCTATGAGTGCTTCCTCGTACTGCAGGAGGAAGCATTTGAAATGAAATTCATGTTCAGCTTTTTATGGCTAGTGATAAAGAAACTGAATAAATAAATAAAAAGGGGGGAAAAAACCCCCAAAAAACCCTGCAGCTGTTAGTCAAATAACAGAGAGAGAAGGCTATGTTTATTCGGTGAAATTGACATCAAAGGCCTCCTTAAGCTCTAGCATTTGAAAAAATTCTTATTTTATAGCAACTATATATATATTATACATATTGTGGATTCGGAAAGTATTCAGAAAGTATTCACTTTTTTCAAATTTTTTATATTGCAGCCAGATACTACTATTGTTCAAGTTCATTTTTTTCTCATTAATCTATACTCAGTACCCCAAAATGACAAAGTGAAAACAGAATTCTAGAGATGTCTGTAAATTTATTAAAAAGAAAAAAAATTCAAATATCAAATGTACATAAGTATTCAGATCCTTGAAATATCAGATCAGATCAATTGAAATTTAGTTCAGATGCCTCCCATTTCTATTGATCATTGCTGCTATGTTTCTACACCTTGATTGGAGTTCCTTGTGCTAAATTCCATTGATGGGACATGATTTGGAAATGCACACACCTCTCAATAGAAGTCCTCACAGTTGACAATGCATATCAGAGAAAAACCAAGCCATGAGGTGACTGAGGAACTGCCTGCAGGCTTGACGACAGGATTGTTGCAAGGCACAGATCTGGGAAAGGCAACAAAATAAATTCTGCTGCACTGAAGATTCCCAAGAGCAAAGCAGCTTCCATAATTCTCAAATGAAAAACATTTAGCACAACTAGGACTCTTCCAAGAGCTGGTTTCCCAGCCAAACTGAGCAATTGGGGAGAAGGACCTTACTAAGAATGTTGACCAAGGACCAGATGGTCACTCTGACTGAGCTCCAGAGATCCTGTGTGGATATGGAACAAAGATGGAACAGAAAGACAACCATCACTGCAGCCTTTCACTGATCTGGGCAGAGTGGCTAGATGGAATCCTCTCAGTGTAAAACACATAAAAAGTCTGCATAGAGATTAAAAAAAAGCACCTGGCTTAATGGTTAGCACGTTCGCCTCACACCTCCAGGGTTGGGGGTTCGATTCCCATCTCCGCCTTGTGTGTGTGGAGTTTGCATGTTCTCCCCGAGCCTCGGGGGTTCCCTCCGGGTACTCCGGTTTCCTCCCCCGGTCCAAAGACATGCATGGTAGGTTGATTGGCATCTCTGGAAAAATTGTCCGTAGTGTGTGATTGCGTGAGTGAATGAGAGTGTGTGTGCCCTGCGATGGGTTGGCACTCCGTCCAGGGTGTATCCTGTCTTGATGCCCGATGACGCCTGAGATAGGCACAGGCTCCCCGTGACCCGAGGTAGTTCGGATAAGTGGTAGAAAATGAGTGAGAGAGTGAGTGTATTTTAAACCTAAGTAGATGCAAACTCCACACACACAAGGCAGAGGCGGGAATCGAACCCCCAACCCTGGAGGTGTGAGGCGAACGTGCTAACCACTAAGCCACCGTGCCCCCTCTGTTTAAAATACAATAATAATATAAAAGGGAAATGTATTATATTTAAAAAACTTATTATAAAATGAAAAGTTACAGGTATGAGAGAGACACCAGGAATGCTAATTGAGTAAATGGTAAGCAAGCATTGGGCATGTATTTTTTTAGCTTCTATCAGAGTTATTTCTCATGTAACAGGACCCTCAGACCCTAAAGACAAAGGAGACCATATGTATTGTACAATACATATACATGATTCATGGTCCAATTGATTGCTGTTTTCAGGCCCATCAAGACACAAAACCTGGAATGATGGTAATAAGTCAGGGTTTGTTGTTGTGTGTCTTACAGATTAACACTTCATGTTTCAGGGCTGCTGCTGCAGTGCAGAGCCACAGTGTCTGAGGTTTCATGCTAACTGGATAATCTGAAAGAGAGACCCTCATGTCTGTGTTAGGCTTCTCAAGGACCTTTGATTTCATCTGTAGCTGTACAGTATGTGACAGCGAATAGATAATTTTTTTTGTCTTCCTGGCTGTATGTTGTTCCATGTTGCTCATGGAAGATGATTTTTTTTTCTTGAGCCAGTACACCACAATCCAGTGTTGTTAGTAATAGCAAATACAGATTCATTCCCCTGTCTGGTCATTTTATTGCGTAAGTTCTGCATAGTTTTTATCTGATGACCCCCAAAAATGTAATTTTTCCTGTTTTCTCTCCAAGAATATAAATTACTTTCTGAACACATTGTTCAACTGTTAAATCCAGGATGATCCACATGCCTTGGTCCTTTTAAGGATAGTTATATGGAAAGTGTTCTGTATGAATTTTTATCAAAAGTGACCCATAGCATAATTGTATTGTGCTAGCTTGTTGGACATATACTGTCAAATGTGACATTTCCCCATAAAGCAAAAAGCCATGTATCATCAGTTCTGTATGTTCATGTATGGATGTAGAAAAGAGCCAATTGCTGAACCCATCTATCCCAGTCCGTTTTGGCTGACAGCTTGTCATGTTCCCGTGTATATTTTTTTGTGTTCTGCTTATCAAAGCATGTGTCATGGTAAAGTGCATGGAATTGCTCACAAGACATAGTTGGATATTTACTGTACCAGTAACATTCCAAAGGCTCAAAGTTGCTTCAACTTTAGACTTGTATTCTCCTCTAAAACATTTTTATTTTATTTTCTACACTTAGACTTGGGGTAAGAGAGTGTGGAAAATGTTCACTTAAAGATATGAAGATAATCAGTATAACTCCACAACAGACAGTAATTAATGGGTCACTCTCAATTTCAATTCAGATCTTTCACATTTTCATCAAATTCTGATATATCCTCATCAGGGCTACTGACACAAAAGCACATATATTGTTTTATTACACCAGATTCCACTGAAGTGAATCATATTTTCTAAACACAAAAAGCATAATACCAAAATGTCTACAATTGCAATTATGAAATTATTTAATACATTTAAAAAAAAAATGTGCAACACCACATATATCTCACTGTTCCAGAGACAATTAATTCATTCATTCATTTTCTACCGCTTATCCGAACTACCTCGGGTCACGGGGAGCTTGTACCTATCTCAGGCGTCATTGGGCATCAAGGCAGGATACACCCTGGACGGAGTGCCAACCCATCGCAGGGCACACACACACACTCTCATTGACTCACGCAATCACACACTACGGACAATTTTCCAGAGATGCCAATCAACCTACCATGCATGTCTTTGGACCGGGGGAGGAAACCGGAGTACCCGGAGGAAACCCCCGAGGCACGGGGAGAACATGCAAACTCCACACACACAAGGCGGAGGCAGGAATCGAACCCCCAACCCTGGAGGTGTGAGGCGAACGTGCTAACCACTAAGCCACCATGCCCCCGAGACAATTAATTATTTAACTAAATTTTATTATTTATTATTTTAAGCACATTTTGTACTTTCCAGGTCAGAATGATGTACACAGAACAGGAAGTCTGTAACTTTTCAGTTTTTAATCCTCTGTCCAGTCCTGATTTAAACACTAATGCCCTATCGATGATGAAGATGTGGACTTCACAGTTCGCACAGTGTAAATAGGGCCCTTATTGATTTAACAACTCAGTTTGGTGCTAAGCTGTGCCCTCCCTAGCATACTAAATTCTTGCCCTTTGTAGAGAGGTTTGATAAATTGCCTCTCACTCATCTTTTTGTACGTGACACGGATGTGATCGGTGTCTTACCTTTGCTGCAGTCCTGTGTTCTGTTACAAGTTTTAATGCATACAGTCATTTGCCTTTCGTTGACAAGCTTTGATTTCATTCCTAAAAAACTTTATTTTATTGGTTCAAGGGTTTAAGAAGATTTTTATTTAAGATTTTTATCCTGATACATAAAACATTCAGAGGTAAAAGAGAGGAAGAGATAAAGGGATGAATGTTAGGCATTATAACAGCATTGAGAAAATGCCCTATAAAATGTGTTCTGTATGAGTTTAGAGGAGGTGTGGATGTCAACAGATTTTATTTGATGGCCAAGGGGGCAAGATCTCTTTGACAAGTACAGTAAGTATAGAATATTTTGAGGGAGGCATCATTGATTGAGGAGGAAGTGTTGGTTGGTCTGTAGATGTAGGAGCATCAAGGGTCAACAGGGGTTATTTAAGTTCTCCACTTTCCACTTGTATTTGTCTTTCATTATTCCCCATTCCTCTTAGTCTGGCTCTGGATGAGCTGTAGGCTTCCCAGTGTTTGGACATGCCCTTAGTAGAATGCAGATTATTAATCATTATTTATCCACTGGGGAATGTTGTAATTCTCTTACAGGTACTATGTCGTTACACCTGCTAATGTGGTCCAGAACAAAGGTGGTGTATATAAAAATGTTAGTAAGCCTAGGCTGGCCTAATAATCAAACGTGTTCCACTGTGTGTGCTGGAACTGGTGCTGTAATGAAGAATCTGCTCCTTTAATCTACACGTTTACAATCTTGATGATGGAGGTGTATTTGGGAAGTAGAAGCAATGATTAAATGATCACTTTGTCCAAGTTGCAGGAGAGGAATGTCTCTGTATTCTTCAGTAACAATGGTGATCCATAGTCCAAGTGTTTGACCAGGTGGGGAAAGAATTCTTCAATTTGACATGATTGAAATTGTCAGCAACAATAAAGGCTCAATCCAGATGGGCTGTTTGCAATTTGCTAATAGCAACATAGCAACAGTACTATTTACTAAATTCCCTGCAACCTTAGAAGAATCAGTGGTAGAGGTAGAAAGTCAAACAGTAGAAGGAGGGGCTTGTCAAGAGATCTTGTCTGAGCAGGCTGTCCAGCTCAAGGAGAGCTCCAGCTCCAGCTCATTTGCCATTAGCAAAACTTTCCGTTTGTACCTTTGCATGTGTTTGGTGTTGATGGCACTTCCCTGGAGGACGACAGCATGTCCACTGCACCATTATACCTGTACAGTGCTGCTAGGATACTGCCTTAATGATTAATGAGTTTCTACCTATACCAAGGATTCTTCTAAGCTTGCAGGGAATTAAGTAACTAACACACAAACAGGAATCCTACTGTATTTGTGATTCTGAGATGGCTGGCAAAGGCTTGGCTATAAATAGTTTTGGCGATCACATCAAGAATCGGAGTATTACATACTTTCGCAACAAACTCTGCTTGCATGTTGTGGTGACCAGATGGTTCTAGGGTAACATTGTGGTTAAACCTGGTTTTCTGTCGAAAGGTTAATTTGGCAAACCAATCTACCACCATCCATGATGGTAAACCTGAGGGGAGTTCACTGCCCAGTGCATGCCCTACAGTACTATGTATATGTCTGTGAACAAATTGTCGTTTTAGGGGCAAATTCTTCTCTCCTCCACCCATAGCATATCCAAACAAGATACAGACAGCATTTGAGGCACTACTGCTTGCCATGGTTAATTTCCCAGAACCATCCTGAACATCATCCTGCAAAACCTTCCCATTTTGGTTTGCAGATGATACAGATTAAACCATTTTCATAACTTTCTTTAAAGTTAAATCCAGCTTTGCTGTCTTCTATTGATAGTCATTCTTGACTCCACGTATTAACCAGTTTATTTGATAATTAACATTAAACTGTATGCAGGACAAATTATTTTTTATATTTACCAATATATCATTGCGCTTGAAAAAAATAAAGTCTTTCAATATTTGCCCGTATGTTCTGTGTTCCATTTTGTTTTGTGTTGTCAACATTTATTGGTTTATGAGGTGCAGAGAATAATCATATGCACAGTTTCAGGTGGCCTTTACCAATATGACTCAATACAGCCTTGACCAGTACTGTTTGCACTCCCACCTATGGTCACATAGTATGCTAACAAAAGGACATATTGAGATATATCATAATAATCATTTTCTGCCATTCTTTCCTGAGATTTTCTCCTTCTCTGAGAGATTACCATTGCATATGGTAAGGTTGCTTGATAACAAAACTGCAGCTATGGTCTGGGCTTGGATTTGCCCTATAATTTGAGGGAAAGTAGAACAAAGGAAGACACATATAAGCTCCTTGACCACATAGGACATTTTTATATTCTCTGTAATTCGGCAGACTCATCAAGACTTTGTGTCCCCATAGGCCAAGTTTTAAACCTGCAATGCAAACATTTCCAAAGTACAGTCCTGACATCTTTTCTCTTGGGTCTGTAATGAAGCTGTAGTCGAGCTGTATGATGAGCAGTAGCTAGACTTCTAGTTTACACAGCTTATTTTGATGGGCCAAATGAAAGCTTTACTAATATGTAAGCTAATCTTTGCGGTTGAATCTGGGTCTGTAAGAACAAAAACACACCCCACAGTCTAGATGCAGATGCTTTGGGGGGCTCCACTAATTGCAATGTTGTCTCTTTTATCATATACAATCTTTTTAAAAAAAAAAAAAAACAATTTTCAGAATGTTCTAGTGATTATTTTTGGGTGTCAGGATCTAGGTATGCGTTAAACCGCAGAAAGCTGTAGATACTACTTTAATAATTTACTTTAATACTTCAGTAGTAGTAGCAGTGCTTAATTAATTAACTTTCTGAATTTAGTCATTGTTTTCACACAATAGCTAGTTCTCCTTTTGAGAGACTGAGGGTTAACTTGCTACTGTTCATGCATTGTTAGAGGGCAGCCAAATGCACTTGAAAAACACTGCTGATTGCTGATTCCATGGTCTCAGAGGGTTGTGACTCTAGTGTCCCTGATTTCAGAAAAAAATTCTATCCTTCCCAGCTGAAAACACATCCAGCCCTGGACGTGGATGGATATTGTACTGTCAGGAATTGAACTTTCCTAACATTGGACTTCCAATTTCTGTATGAAACATATGGAAAATTTTCACATAATTTTACACATATAATAAAAACACATAATAAAAACAGATTTATCATTCTGTCAGATTTTCTTGAGATGATTTCATGAGAAAATTAACAACCATTCTCCTAATTTGAAAATAGTCTCATCTGCCTAAACCCTGTAATCTCTGCTAGACCATATTGCATTTTCACTAAATTATCTTGTATTCTAAAATACTTTACTTTTTCCAAGACAATTCCAAGATACTCCTTCCAAGAAACCTTCCAAGAAACCTTCTTTACCTTTGCTTGCTCTGATTTTTACTGTAATTTAGTCTGCTGGAAAAATGAGCATTTAGCAGCTTTAACTTTCTTGGTTTTTGGCATGTTGGTTTCTGAATTGGTGTCTGAAACAATCACAATAAGTCAGCCATAAGCCACACTTATTTTTTTTTAAAAACTAGTTTTAAATGCCAGTAACAACCCAAAAATAGCATCAAAAATAAAATACCTCCACATTAAACAGACATTCACTGTAAAATTATTGGACTGATGTTTTAAACTTCTACTATTACCCCCTTGCATTTACAGAAAGCTATGATTTAAAGCTTTAGAACCTAAAGTAGACAATTTAGTGCATGCATTGCCTTATTATACATTATGTATTTGTTTTAGAATCTGCTTCCCTCACAATCCGGCATAAATTCTTTAACATTTTTAGATTTACACAAGGTCATTTGTAGATTTTCTGTTATGCAATCCATTTTTGCATGCAAATAATTGGCATCAGACTGAATTGATTTAATAGAAATTGATCAATTAAAATAAAAGTATTAAGTATATTACAAAATACAGAAATTGAGCAGGAGAGGAAATAATGTCCGCCAGACCATTTTCCTTAAGGTCCCTGTTTAACTTATTCCTCATATTGTTTCTTTCAGTATGTATATAATGATAAAATTTGAGCTTGTTCCCTGCTGTGGAAGACATACCAACAGTACAGACCTTCTGGATCTTGTGAGCTACACTAGCTTTGTAGCTTTAATACAAAAAAACAACAACAACAACAACAACGAAAAAAAACCCCACCATAAATATTTGACTGACTATATTTAGGATATTTTGAAAGACTAAAAGAAGCACAGATAATAAAAGTGCAATTTTTAAATATACTTTATTATCTACTTTTAAATATCTCTGGCTATAATAATTTTATTTCAACTACAGTATTCAAAAAGTGTGCTTTTTCTACAGAATGTTGAAACTGAAACTGAAATTTCATTGAAAGGGTCACATGCATTGCACAAACTCCTGAATGGTTGAACCAGGGGAATGAAGGTGAGGCTTACATGAGTGATAACAGTCCTGTTATTGGTTTAGACATGAGGAAGAAAGAGATGTTTTAACCTGCTTTGTTCAGGTCAAAATAACATTTTTTTTTGCTAAGAAGTGCACACTACAGAAAGTTTAAACACTTCTTACACACTCATTAGGTTACATATAGAACAGCACGACTTTAAGAACACAAATAAAATCATATTATCAGTGTATAACAGTGCACAACAATAACCCAAATAGTCATGGCAAGCTTTAGAAATTGTTGTATATTTGTTGTATATTTGTTTGTTATATAATTGTTGTATACCCAAAGATTTTGATTATCAGATTACTTAACAGTACCGAAGGGAGAAATCCCCAGTAAGGGATAAAACTGTGGATAAAGCAAAATGTATGTATGAATTTAGATGGTGTACACATACACTACTACACAAAAAGTGAACACTTTTAATGTTTTTATACTGTAGTAGCTAGCTAATTAAAGATTAGCATCTGAGATAGCGCTTCAGGGCACCTATAGGTTTGTTTAACATACAGTATATGGCCTTCAGCTCTACATTACAGATATCATAGCAAACTTTTCATTTCACTCATCTGAATGTTAAAATATTTCCGAAACAACTTGCCACATAATAATATTCATTACCCTGCATTCACACTAGAAAGTGACAAAGCGACAGGCGAAATGTGAGCACCGCATGAGGTTTTCAGAGATTTCAGTGACAAGCGACTGTTTTCAATTCTATGTAAATTATCTGAGATGCTGTGAAGTGGACAAATCTGAATGATTATAATCCTTGCATGTTTTTGCATCCTTTGGCTTTGTGTGGTTCAAAATGAATTCAATCCCTCACTCATAAGATTTAGATCCTACTTTAATTACACAAAAAATGTAGGCTTGATGAATGTAGTTTTAGATGTGTTTTCTATGCATTGTTGGTAAAAAAAAAGCATTCCCTCATACACAGGTTTGCTTAGAATGGCTAATAGTGTAGTATAACACTACTTCTCATTTGAGACCCACAACCTTAAGACATATAAAGCATGAAAGATTCAGATGTGACAAGACAGAAAATGGCCAAACAATGTATTTTTTTTTTTATACATAATTAAATATACTGTATATCTGCATGGCTTATATTTAAGTTTGTATTTACCTTTTATCCACCAAAAGATTAAAGTAAAAGGCAGTAAATTGCATTACTATGTTTTCAGCAGTATTTCATCTGGCCATTTTATTACACGAATATGTAAATGTGCCATATTTGCTATTTAAATGTGATTCAGTTATTTCCTCAGGCATTTCTATATGCTGAATTTAACTTCTTGAAGCCCTTGTAAACATAAGTCATTTTTAATTAATTTTTTTTTAAATCAAAAAGCCCTTGAGGTGTGATGTTAATATAACCACTAAAATACTGTATTATAATTCTATTCATGTATTTACATCACATTTATATAGGTGTACGTATATAATACTGCATGACTCTAGCATAGAGTTGAACTTTTTCTTTTTGTATTAAATTTTTGTTTATTTTTAAACTTCCTAAACTTTAGATTCATGGAGACCGAGAGAACGTGTCTAATATATTCTACTTCATTTACACTCTACAAATTAAATATTAAATCCTACACTCAGCAGACACGGGCTAATCTGTTCTCAAATACAATAGAATAAATAAATACATATACAGTTGTTATTATAATTTGGAATAATACTCAAAGTAATGGAGAAACATAACACCAGTGCATGAAATGGACTGTACATGACATTCAATAACAAGATTCTCTTTTTTTTTAAAAAAAAAACCCTGTTTGTATTAGATGAGAAAGAGAGTGAGAGCACGCGAGAGAGAGAGGTTTATGTGAGGTCTCTGTGGGCACCCGGGTTGTCTTTGTCAATTTGTGTTTGTTTGGATGCCGAGATTTACCCATAAAACTCTAGAGAAGACTGTGAACTTGTTCCAAGGATGAATTAATGAGTTTGACTGAAAACAAAAGGAAGCACTAAAAATCACTACCTAGTTTTGATAGCAACGTAATCTGAAATATAATTATATTATCCATTGTGTTTAAATTCGAACTATGGCCAAGTTGTCACTTTCTGTCTCTTTCAGTGTGTATTCTCCCCTTCAACAGTCAACAAAATGAAAAGACCTAACAATCACTAGCTTGGGTTTTATATTATTCTAGGTAAAAGGTTTAATACTAGGAGAGAAGGCTTGTAAAGTCGTTTTGATGTCACTTCCTGTATACTTTGCTCCTCCTGATTGTTTTCTATCCTTCTGCGGAGTTGTGTGTGTCTTAACGCTACTTCCTGGGTCCTTTGTATTTTCTCCATCCATCCAAGTCACACTGGTGTTGTTCTCCGATTGGCTGCATCTTTAGCATTTGAGTTGTGCAGGAAGTCTCTGTCAGAGTCAAGTAGCTTCCCTGTGGCAGTTTTGTCAGAGTCGCGTGACAGCGTGAACATGGGGACATCACGTGATGGTGTTTCGCTGGAGCGGCGCCCAAAACGGTAACGGTAAGTAGGGATGCGGCCAAAACCTAGACTGGACTTTTTGATGAGTGTTTTGGCACGCTGCTGCTTGCGATGTTTTTCAATAAACATATGCACTGCGAGCACACCCACTGTCTCAGCCATGATGAAGGAAAGAGCACCAAAATAAAAGGACCAACCGTACGAGTAACTCTTCTTTGAGTCACTCTGACCCGGGTCACCTGAGTTAGCTGAGATGTAGACAATTATTCCAATAATGTTACTAAGACCTGCAGTGAGAGAGAGAGACAGAGAGACAAAGACAGATACACACAGAGAGAATGAACATATCTATCTATCTATCTATCTATCTATCTATCTATCTATCTATCTATCTATCTATCTATCTATCTATCTATCTATCTATACAGTGAGGAAAATTATTTAGTCCCCTGCTGATTTTGACTGTTTGCCCACTGACAAAGAAATAATAAGTCCATAATTTTAATGGTAGGTTTATTTCAACAGTGAGAGACAGAATAACAACAAAAAAATTCAGATAAATGCATTTCAAAAAAGTTATAAATTGATTTGCTTTTTGATGAGTGAAATGTTGATGAGTATTTGATCCCCTATCAATATGTATCAATCAAGATATCTTGCTATCAGGTGTCTTTTACACAGGTAACGAGCGCCTAATCACAGCTCCATGTATAAAAGACACCTGTCAAAAGCAAACAATAAATCAGATTCCAAACTCTCCACAATGGCCAAGACCAAAGAGCTTTCCAAGGATGTCAGGTACAAGATTGTGGACCTACACAAGGCTGGAATGGGCTACAAGACCATAGACTGATCGTTTCTTTGTCAGTGGGCAAACGCACAAAATCAGCAAGGGATCAAATATTTTTCCCCTCACTGTAAATATATATATATATAGTCATGTGAAAGAATTAGGACAAACGTTTGTCTGGTAAGGGATATAATAAGAGGTCAATAATTTGGGATCAGCCATTCCACTGTCCGAAAATCATTTACAAATAGAGAACATTTAAAACTGCCAACATGGCCTAACCCTAACCCTAGGCCATCCAAGCAAATTCACTTCAAGAGCAGACCATAAGATGAGAAGTCTCTAAAAACCCTAAAATATCGACACGGGACCTATAGCAAGCTCTTGCTACAGTTTATGTCAAAGTGGAATCAGAATCTACAATCAGAAAAAACTGCACAACTTTAATTATCATGGGAGGTGTGCAAAGAGGAAACCTTGAAAAACATGTATCACAGAGACAAAGGCCAAGACTTATGGAATAATGTCCTTTCACAGATGAGTCTAAATTTGAATTATTTGGAAACCATAAGAGAGGGCATTTTTGATGTAAACCAAATACAGTAATACCTCGAGATACAAGTTTAATTCGTTCCGTGACCTTGCTCGTGTCTCAAATGGCTCGTATCTCAAAGCAATTTCCCCCGTTTATATGAACTGAAATCCCATTAATCCGTTCCAGCTCGCAAAATTCCACTCCAGTTGTTTTGTTTGTGTTTTGAATATGAAAAATGTACAGTACCTGTATTTATAAATGACAAATATTGTATAAAAACATACAGTAATAAAAGAGAATGTTAAAAAAATAAACTGGTTTTACTATAAAGTGTATTATTTATCTTGGAGATCAGACGACGTGCTAACGGAAGATGCGCACGGAGGTTGAGGGAGGAGTAAACAGGCGGAGGAGTTAGGAGGAATTACACTTTCACTTTTGTTCACTTACTCGCTACTGTACACTCTTAATGCTACTTTACACTTAAATTGAACTTAACTAAACTTCACTAAAATTAACAAACTTAACTGAAATTCTCTTAACTTAACTGAACTTAATTGCTAGAATTTCTGTTTTCTTTACATTAATTTTGCTTAATTTTCTTCATCGCTTTTCTCTTCACTTGTTTTTTGTCACTCTTGCCTCACTAACATCTGCCGGTCGTTTTAATAGAAACCTGTCCATGGAGGTTTGTTTCTTCCTCCCTTTTAAAATGTTTCGGAAATGTGTAAGGCAAGTGTCATTTAACAACGCTGATGCACGCAGCCCCTTTGTGACTCTCCATAGGAAATGAATGACTTCCGGTTTATCGGCCGTCGTTTGTCGTGTGCAGTGGAAAGGCGGCTTTAACCGAGTGAGACGCGGGAAGCTGAGGCGGGGAAACAGAGCACACGTGGTTGTTGGGGGTTGTTTCAGCGGCGGCTCGGATGCTCGTATCTCAAAAATTTGCTCGTATCTCAAGGCAAAAATCTGGTCAAATCACAGCTCGTATCTCAAAAATTTGTATGTCAAGGCACTCGTATCTCGAGGTATCACTGGGTTAGGGTTAGACCTAGAAACATGACAATGATCTAAAAGATACCAGTAAATCCACCAAGGATTGGCTGAAAAGTAAAAAATTGATAGTTCTGGAATGGCCAAGTTAAATCCCAGATATAAATCACAAAATACTAGCTATTAGGCCATAGGGTGTCTTTACTTTTTCCTCACATTTTTCACATTTTTGTTGATTTCTTTTGTTTAATAAATGAAAGCAAAGTGATTTTTTACAAGTGATTTTTTTACATGCAATTATATCACTTTCATCTACAGATACAAATTAAAACAAGATCAGAAATTGACATTTCTTAATAAAGAACTGAATATTTAACGTGTCCTAATTTTTTCACATGACTATATACACACTCACCGGCCACTTTATTAGGTACACCTGTCCAACTGCTCGTTAACGCAAATTTCTAATCAGCCAATCACATGGCAGCAACTCAATGCATTTAGGCATGTAGACATGGTCAAGACGATCTGCTGCAGTTCAAACCGAGTGTCAGAATGGGGAAGAAAGGTGATTTAAGTGACTTTGAACGCGGCATGGTTGTTGGTGCCAGACGGGCTGGTCTGAGTATTTCAGAAACTGCTGATCTACTGGGATTTTCACGCACAACCATCTCTAGGGTTTACAGAGAATGGTCCAAAAAAGAGAAAATATCCAGTGAGCGGCAGTTCTGTGGGCGCAAATGCCTTGTTGATGCCAGAGGTCAGAGGAGAATGGCCAGACTGGTTCGAGCTGATAGAAAGGCAACGGTAACTCAAATAACCACTCGTTACAACCGAGGTATGCAGAAGAGCATCTCTGAATGCACAAGTCGAACCTTGAGGCGGATGGGCTACAGCAGCAGAAGACCACACCGGTACTAGTAAGGTGTACCTAATAAAGTGGCCGGTGAGTGTACATATATATATATATATATATATATATATATATATATATATATATATATATATATATATATATATAATGCAATAAGGTCAAAAGTTTGCACACACCAGAGCATCACACTTCTATGTACTTCTTGAACATCCCACTCCAAAACCACTGGCATTAAAGGTTACTTGGTCCCCTCTTTGCTGCTATAACAGGATTCACTAGATTTTGTAAAGTGGCTGTGGGAATTTGTGTTCATTCAGCCATAAAATGATTTCAGACGAGAAGGCCTTGGTGTATAGTCAGTGTTCCAATTCATTCAACACAAATATGATCAGTGGGGTTGATGTCAGGGGTCTGTGAAGGTCACTTGAGTTTTTCTTCACCTACTTGAGGAAAACACGTCTTCATGGAGTTTGCTTTGTTCACAAAGGCATTGTC
Source organism: Tachysurus vachellii (assembly GCF_030014155.1). Classification (NCBI taxonomy): domain Eukaryota; kingdom Metazoa; phylum Chordata; class Actinopteri; order Siluriformes; family Bagridae; genus Tachysurus; species Tachysurus vachellii. The sequence goes on from NC_083477.1 coordinate 16,464,890, forward strand.
ACATTGGAACCCCAATATTCTTTACAATTGTGTTGCAAATGTTTAGGTCAGGGCCTCAAATGGACATATGGGTGTGATGGTCTGGTGTCCACAAACGTTCGGCCATATAGTGTGTTTATATATGAGAAATTGTATTAATATTTGGACAAAGAGCTAATTTAAAACCTCTCAAAATATTGCTACAGTGCTAGATGCTGTTTACTATTTTCTTAGCATGAAAGCTCAAACGCACTGCTGCGTGTGTTATTTGAGAAAAAACAGGACTAGAGTTTTAGGATTTTAGTTAATAAATTGTCATTGGTATCGTCATTGGTTTATGAAAAACAGCAAATAAAAGTGATGGAATAAAATGAAGACTTAAATAATTGATGCTGATTTTTGAGATTTTAGGAACTGTTCATACTGTAGGCACTGTGTTAACATCTGTTTTCAGTGATCTGAGCCACTGAATGAATCAGATTGAACTGAAAATCTTTGCATAGCTAGTGTGAATATAGCTTTTATTGACCAATCTGGAAAGTGAGGAGTTAATATGGTTTACACTCCAAAAATATACAATTAGTCTGATCTTTGGTATTGACTTGGTTTTGAACTATTTAGTTTAAAAGTAGTTACAAAATTTGGTCACAAGTGGTCAGTGCCACACTGTCTAAACCACATAAAAATACTGGGTGTAAACATCTGTGTGTCTCATCTTTCTATTTCTGACTGGATCCAATCAGTATGATGTTGAAACCAGATCTATACGTGACTTAAGTAAAAGAGATGAAGATAAGAATTAAGGAACAGGGAATTGAGATTTAGAGAATGACAGAGACAAAATGAGAAAAAAAGGAATCTGAGGGAGTGCAGACAGGGACATGACAGGGAGGGAGGGAGAGAGGAAATGAGAGAGAGGGATAAATAAGGAGAAGAAGAATATAGAAAAAGAAAGATGGCATGATTCAAAAGGAAAAAGAAGGAGTAAAAACTGTAAGGATTCTGAAGAAAGAAAGCTAAAGAATACAATTCAAACTGCATCTCAAACTGTACCTTAATTCTTATATTAATTTGTGTGTGTGTGTGTGTGTGTGTGTGTGTGTGTGTGTGTGTGTGTGTGTGAGAGTTACCAGCAGAGACAAAGAAGATTCCAGCACTGAGGATGACATTGTGTTTACTCCTGTAAAACTCGCTCGCTGCTACACACAATCCACCCATAAACAACAAACCCACACTCATGATTGGAAACACACTGGAGGCTCGGAGTGCACCTGAGAACACGCACACACACGCATACACAAACAGAATGAGATTGTGGGTCCATCAATGTAAATCTGCATTAAACAGTATGACAGAACATGTTACTACAATGTGTAATCCTCGACCTGTGGATGGGTCGTTAAGAAGCTTGCTATTTTGACTCATTGAAGAAACCCGTAGTTTTTTCCAATTTTCTGCATTATTGGGACTGTTTTAAATGTGCATACCCTGACCTCTGTCAATCATTTTGTCCTCTTAATTAAAGTGCTTATGTCAATCACAAAGTTGGTCAGACCACATCACCAAAAGTGTTATGTCAGCTAACTTGCTAGCAAATCTGGTTAGCTAATTAACATTAGCTACTGCTGAAGTCCATCCTACTCCCCAACAGTCTAAAGTGATTTAAGGCAGATTTCATGGAAATAACAATATGATGAGAATTTTTCCTACAAAACAACATGCAGGTCCTACACAGGTAGGCTACATAGAGGCTTGATCAGAGGTCAAGATCATAGGAAGATGAACACCATTCCCAGTAAGAGGGGCCAGATTTGCAGACTAACTAGTTTGAGTTGCCAAATCTTGCCTGGGTCAGCAGATCTGTTCAGAGCATCTCGACTGTTAGTGAAGCAGCAGAAGGTCTTGCTAGCCTTCTTAAACTCAGAATATAAATATAACCCAAGTCCAAGGTCCTGAAGCAATCCTGTTAGCTGTGAGTGGGGAACAGGTTTTCAGAAACTATCCTTTCAATTCTCCAACAATAAGATAGACACTACCAGTAGAACACCTTGTTTGGAACTGTACTGTCTACTTGTTCTCTAGTTCTCAACCCAAGAACCAAAACTGCCAAACCTTTTGGTCCACAGAAGAAGGGGTCCAAAATAGATGGCTCATTGACTCTGAAAATTTTTGGACAACAATATTGAACAATGAACTCCTACTTTATTAGTATCATAACCATTGGGTTTGATGGGTCAGTTCTCATTGAGTGATGTTCTCAGGAATAAAAATGGCATCGCTCCATGACTACTGACCACATTAGGTTTAAAGGTCCTGATAACCAGCTCACACCCTTCAGGTAATTGCTCAATCCTTAACAGAGAACTAAGAATGAACCAAGATGCATACTTATAGGAGTAACTACTTCAGTTCTAGGATGATAGCCAATGATTTAATGACATCAGTAGCGCACTTCATCAGGGCAGTGTACATCTGGGTGTAGGGATTCTTCTGAGGAAACCTATAGTGACATAGTGCAAAAGTCAACAGAAGGCATTGTCAGGACTACACAGATATGGGTGAGCTGGAGCCTGCCCCTTAACAAATGACAGTACAGTCTTGTTGACTAGCAAAGGAGTCCCGAGTGTGATTGGAAAACCCACTTCAAAAGAGACGGGAATCCCAACTAAGAATAGCAGTCTCAGCAGTTAACAGTGTGTGGTATGTAGAGTAAGTATCAACTTGCTGACGCTTAGCAGCACATCTTAGCCACAAGCTCCGTTAGCCAGTTAATTAGCAGAACCCATCAAAATGTGAAATGCTTAAAGGGAGAAAGACAACAGGGAAGATGATAAAATGGTGGGAACATGAGTGGTGTTGTCCAATTCACACAACATGGAATCATTCACTAGAAACCATCCAAAATGAATGAGGTATAACAAAATGGAAGGAGAACCAACTTGGTGAGAGTAAATACCTGAGTAGTGCGGTCACTAACACTGTGGGGAAAGGACTAGATTAAAAACTGACTCAAAAGCTAGTAAATGGTACTGAGCTACTACAAGCTTTTCTTTAATGCTTGTATAAATAATTAGAAAATGTAGTTCTAACAATAGTCTCAACAAATGGGTCCATGCTGTGTTCATGTATTCTGACACGTACAGATGTAATGGTAATAGGGAATGATTGTTGTATGCCACTGGTATTTTTGCACAGGTGAAACCGTTAAATGAATGAAATATCACACATAACTGCAAATATTATATGTCAAAAATATTTTGGTTGTTTACATTCCTAATGCATTAGCAGCCAACACCTGATACTCACACACACACACAAACACACACACACACAATGAGCTATCCATTCATCAGCGTCTTCAGAGGAGTCGGCAAACTGCAGTGACAGAACTCATTCATCTATTAACGCTCAGGGGAAGAACAAACACTCGTCCATCATCCAGTTCTCCTTTCGTTTTTGAAGCATGGATCAGTCACAGCATTTAATTACAGAGGAAGAGGAACACGCACAGAATATTTTATTCAAAACCTGTCAAAATAATATTTCAGATATTTAAAAAAATAGTGACACTACAGGTCTGTCACTTTAAAAGCTTTTACCAATGGTAGAAACTCCAAACGCTATATTATTAATTTATATACTACAAAAGCTACTATATGGAGTTCTGCTGCACTGCATCCAGCTAGTTTAAAAAACTACACTGTTCAACAAAGGACAGTATTGCAAGCTGAGTGGTTAGAGCACTAGTTTAAAACAGGCTTTATTGTCCTTAAAATTAACCCCAGCTACCACACTGATAGTAATGAGGTGGCTGTAGGCAGTGGGAATACAATGGCATTCCAGGGGTTAACATTTTTCCTAGTCTATCCTAGATTCCTAGAATCCTAACACAAGTGCGTGTTTAAGTGAATTGAAATCTGACACTAATTATTTATATTTTATTGTTAATTTAATGTCATTTTTATTAGTCCAGCTCATACACACATTGCAAAGCACAGTCATGATCAATATAACAATGCAGCTATTTCATATTACTTCACAAATGTGCTATTGACTGCATCTCACACCATATGGGCCACCAATACATATACATATTTACTTCAAGTCTGCTGTTTGTAGTCTGCTGTCTAGCATCCATATATGCTGTTTTCCATTTTAGCTCCAAATTTACTGACAGAATGATAGATAGGGTTAACAGGATCGGGATCTACTTCTAGTTTGTTTGTTTTGCCAGATCACATCACACTTTTGTTATGTGTAGAAGTTGTGATAATGAAAACACAAGAAAGAAAAAATATAATAACGCATGGCCATATATTAAAGACTAAAGGTATGCTGAAGTCGATAAAAAGAATTTTTTTATCATTATTATAAATTGTATTTTATTATTAATTGTTTTTGATGCATGCTTATATTCTTTCTTTTTATGCTATGTGCTCCTGGTCCTGTTTCCCTTTCCTTTCCTGTTAAGAGCCTTGAGAGGGCTTTATTATCTATTATCTAATATATAAAAAGTAAAAAAATAAAAATAAAATAAAATAATAATAATAATAATAATAATAATAAAGGAATTTATATTTCAAAATCTGTTCTTATATCACTGGTTCATATTTAGATATTGATCACAGCCTCCTGGTGGTCCAGTGGGATCTCATTGCCATGGCCCAGGGTTGATTCCCAGGCAGGGAGCTAACCCAGCTACTGAAGGGTTAATTCTCAATGCCGGTCCCAAGCCCGGATGAAATGGGAGGGTTGCGTCAGGAAGGGCATCTGGGGTATAACCGGCACCAAATCTAATATGTGGACCACATGATCCGCTGTGGGGAACAGCTGAAAGAACAACAACATTTAGATATTGATCACACTGTTATATCATTATATATTTTCCAAAGCAGCTTACAATTGCTACATTTAGGACAGGAGTCATTAAAGGGCCAAATCTCATCTCTGGCAGCTTGGTGAAACTGGGATTTTAACTCACAGTGGTTTGACTAGTAACCGAACAGCCTTTATCCCCAATATCACAACTTTCATACCTCATTTTTTGCATCCACAAAATTAATTTAGTAGACTGTATCTCAATGCTGGATGAATGTAACTTGACTCAGACTCATAGGTTGCCTTCTTACTTCATGTCCAACCTGAATACATCATAGACATTTGCATATTCAGGATGAAATCTGCAGGACCACAGGACCAATCCTGTGTTCAGTGAGCATGTTGGAACACTGCAACACTTTAAATGGCCTGCAAAATAACTCAACATTTGTCCTCAAATTTGGGTTGATTTGGAAAATTTCTTCTAAATAACAATAACATCACCATTGCATCAATAACTTTACCAAACCGGTTAGGTAATGATTCCAGTACATTTTTGTCCACTGAGTGCTGGTGTTGTGATATACAATTTCTTTGTGATGCTTCACCTGCTGTTCTGAATTATCCCTTACCCAACCAACAGCTGTCACAGAAGAAGAAGAAGAAGAAGAAGAAGAAGGCACTTGAAGAGCCAAAATTCCCAATATGACAAAGCAGAAAACTTTTAAATGAGCACACACAAACTTTTCAGTTGTATCATACATCCATTCATTTTCTGTACTGCTTATCCTACAGAGAGCCTAAAGACTGATCCAAGGGGAACTTAGGGCATGAGGCATGGGGCAATCAGGATAATCCTAACCTTAACTGTCCAGGGGACAATTGCTCATGTTCTTACGCACTACTAATAATTTAAAGATGCTAATCAGCTTACAATGCATGTCTTTGGACCAGAATCAAACCAAACCCAGACATCTATAATTGTATTATGCTATACTAAATAAATGATACCTGTACTGTGTAAGCTGCAAGCTCTGTGGAAAATTTGTCTCTTTTTATATCCAATGATGTGGTGTACCTTGTCAGAATCCTAATAAGCACATTTGTTTGAAATGACACAACAACTCCTCAAACGTGTGTGATGTATGACAAGCTATTTTGCATATCATTTACAGATTAAGGTAATAATTAATAAAGCACAAACACGCTGGCTAAGTTATTTGTATTGGTTTGGTGTTTGGTGTCTGCACATCCACTGTCTTTAGCTGTTAGCTGACTCCTATAATGCACTCCTGGCACTACCTCTCTTAGGTTTGATTAGAGTTTACTTGATAGCATGAAAAATACACATTTTCTTTAATCACTTGCTTTTGGGGAACAGCATTATAAATTCTGTACGTTACATGGCTCTAAAAAAGTGTCTCCTCCAAAGCTGTCTGTTTGAACTTAACCACTGTCTAGGTGAATACATTCAGTTGGAGTGTGTATGTCAGAGAGAGAGAGAGAGAGAGAGAGAGAGAGAGAGAGAGAGAGAGAGAGAGAGAGAGAGAGAGACTCACGCAGTAAATACTCAGCTGTGTCCTGTTTATAATCAGCATCCTCGGGAAAGTGATCAATCTTCTTACACACCCCACGAAATGTCCCTACAGAGAAACACAAAGGGAGAGGCTGAAAAAGAGATAGAGACAGAACAATGTGAAAGAAAGCCAGAAAGAGAGAAAGGAGAGTCAGATTTACAGAGAGAAGACAGAGAAAGAGTGAGAAAGACAGATACCCAGTGAGACAGATGCTGTGTGCATATTAAATATTTTATATCTTTAAATTTCAAACATTTGTTTTCCTTGGTGTTATTAATATGGATGGTCACACTGAGTGCTGTGTGTGTTTATGTGTATGTGTGTGTGTGTGTGTGTGTGTGCTTGGCTGCACACTCAAGATGACAAATGAACAAAAATAACACGGCTGCCCTCAGGCAGAGCACGCACCACACACACACACACACACACACACACACACACACACACACACACACACACACACACAAACACACACACACAAACACACACACACAAACACACACACTAAAATGAGGTTTAGTGGCCCTGTGCTGCGTCTACTAATTAGTACACTGTGTGCACTAATAGTATAAACATGTCAAACAGCAGCGACACTCGTCCCACTGATCATCACACACTCATTCATTACGATCATCCGAATTGATCAGTCAGAACAAAAAAATTTAACATAAAAAACCCTACCGCTTAAAATCCTGGTTAAAACAGTGGAATGTGTTTTTTTTTAACCACACCTTCCATCGACCACATGTTGTGTTGAAATGTTTACGTTTTCCTCTTAACACGTTTCTTTTATAATTTAACACAATATAGTAGTAACAGAAAAAGTGTTTAGATTATTCACACATAATGTCTGAGTGTGTGTAGATTATGTATGACCAAAATACTTGTGCCACATGTACGACATCAGTAACAACAGCAACAAACTGAACAAATGTAAATACATTATCAATGCTAACCGATTTACTGTCAGCAAAAGCTTTGCTACTTTTAATAGTAGATTCTGACAACAAGCACCATGGTGGTGTTAAAACTAACAGAGCTGGGGGAACAGTGGATTAGTGGTTTGTATATCAGGGTTTGGGGTTTGATTCCTGTGTTAACATGGTATCATGTGTTAACTCCCTGTGTTTCAGAGTTTCCTCTCTGGTCATGTACTGAAGGCTGACTGGTGTCTAAATTGCCACCCTCTCCAGACTGTCCCCTGAGTCCCATTTAATACAGGATAGCTGACATAAAGTCACTTAAAAGTTACAAAATGTACGCAGGCGAGTTTGTGCACATGGACGCTTGTATGCTGCCGGATCTGCAATTGTAATTATAACAATTGCAATTATAACCCCATTAGCTCTCGGGGAAAGAGGTGGGGTTAAATCAAGTCTCTTTTCTGTTCTGGCTTGGAGGTGGTGGAATGAACTTCACCTAGATGTCTGAACAGCTTAGTCACTGGCTATCTTCAAACTACAGCTGAAGTCCTCTTCTTAAAACATTTAAACTAGCACTTATTATCCATGTTTTTTATGTATTCTTTAAAAAAAAGAAGCTACATTTCTTTTACGTTTAAGAATGTGTGATACTAAATAAAGATTATGTCTGAGCATTTAAACCCAATTAACTTCACAACTGAATGTCTGTAGCATGTGTGTTGCATCCTGGTTGATTAGTGATGCAAGTGCTACTTCTGTTCAAAAGAGACATATGGAGGATATTCTGCTAGGATGCTTTGTTACTTATTAAGATTTGTTAGTCAAGCACATTGCTTACACAGCTCTAATACAAACAACTTGTCTAGAGCAGTCCAGAGCTTTAAGTTTGGAATATGTCCAGAGGAATTGCTGGCGTGCGACTAAGGCACCGAGGACCTGGCAGAAGGTAATGGAGGATAGCAACAGTTGCTAAGCAATGATTTGATTTCAAAATGACATCCCACTAAAGGTACCGAAATAGATTATTACATGAGATCCTAATGACAGATTAAGTTACTGTTTCTTCTGACAATCAAAGACAAGTGTAAAAGACAAGTATTGAGTGAACACAGGACTGACTCCTGTTATAGGCTCATGGAAAATTACAGCTTAATGAAAGTATGGTGTCAAAGCTTTAAACCTGGACATCTAAGAAACTTATGTTCATGAGTCATTGGTTTTTTTAGATGAAAGAAACTGTTTCTCAATTGTTTTGTGAAAGCTGTACTAGGGACATGTCCATTGAATTTAAAATGAATTCCTCTCCACTTGCTTCTCTATTCCTACCCAACCCGAGGAATCCATCGATTATACCAGCTACAGTTGTGTTCTGCTTCATGAAGATTTCAGACCATCAGTGACTACATCCTCCTAATCGATACACAATTGTAGGACTGTATATTTCTAATCACACCCTCCAGTGTCACCCAAATGAGGATGAGGTTCACTTTTGAGTCTGGATCCTCTCAAGGTTTCTTCCTCTTCCATCTAAGGGAGTTTTTCCTCACCACAGTCGCCTCAGTCACCTCAGACTTGGGGATAAATAAAAAACACATTTAAATATGAGTCTAATATTAATCTTGAACTCTTTGCTTTGTCCACTGTTAAAAGTGCTATAGAAATGGGTGATGCATACTGTGATGCACCCTACTAATTATTGAGGTCCATTCAGACAGCACTTCTAAGATTATAATGCTTCCAGTTTTTCCACAGCAGTTGTCTCTTTAATATTTAATATTTAATATTATAATTTAATATTATTTTGATTTATACAAAGATTTTACAATAAATGTTGACACAAAGCAGCTGTACAGAAATTCAGATGTATTGTTTTGATTATTATGGAGCAAGCTTATTATGGTGATGGTGATGGTATACATATATATATATATATATATATATACATATATATATATATATATATATATGTATGTATATATATATATATATATATAATAGTGGATAAGGTATTGGACTACAACTACTTGGAAGGTTGTGAGTTCAAACCCCAAACCCCAGGTCCACCAAACTGCTCAAAACATGGGAAAAAAGTAGATAAATTGTAAGTGTAAGGGCATCTATCAAATGCTGTAAATATACGGTAATATCACTGTAGGCATCTACAGTAATGTAATATATCAACATCTAAATACAATTATGCAACCAGAAAATTTGAAAAACGCAGATATAGAAATACCAAGCAATGTTAGCATGATCTGTGAATTGGTTATGGTCTGTACTTTTCTATTCCATTCAGTGGGTTTCACCACCATGACCCTGAACATTAGTAACAGGTCTTTATTCCAGTCCAGCAGGATCCCAGTCCTGATGCATGCCTTTAGTAATAACCAGCTTCCCCGATAACCACACTAGCAGCCACTACATGCAGTACACATATACAGTAGAACACTATACAAGTTAACCAGATTGATCACTCTGTCACAGTAGTCATATTTTCGCATCATATTTTATAGTCATATTAACACCCTGATAGAAAACTCGTTATCCACACAACTTGAGCTGTATCAAATTTAGAGACAATAAATTACCTAACCATGATCTAAAAATTCATAAACAGTTGGTTACTACGAAAAAACTTCTGAAGAAATCTGAAGTGCTGTTTCCATTTTATCATGCTGTCTTCCTTAATAATGGTGTATACAAATCAAACTAATAGACAGATCAGCGTATTATGGGTATTCACTGAAAGACCATGAGAATAGTGCACTATATAGTGAATAGGGAGTAATTTTAGACAAACATCTCTCTCTCTCTCTCTCTCTCTCTCCTTCTTGCTCTTTTTGACACACACTGTTAGTCACACTTCACAGTAAGACCCGCTTGCCTTAATTTGCTTTCACATTCAGTATTGGCTTAAAGGGGTTTACCCTTCATGTGTAACAATGTTATTTATACTGCAATGATGTCAGTGCATTTTCCCTGCTTCCTGAACATAGCCGTGTTCCTGAAAAGAAACACATTTATGTTCAGTGTTTGTTATTTTTTTTAATAAAAAGCTAAAAAATATTAGGTTTTGCCAATAAATCGAATGTTTTGACAATCCACTCGCATGATTTATTGGATATGGATATAGATTAAATCGATTTAACACAGCAGGTAGCACTGTGGCCTCACAACTCCAAGATCAGCTCCTGATTTTTGGATGTACTTCCTGTGTTCCCCTTCCATCAAAAAATGACCATTTTCTGTGTATTTCAGTGTACATGATGCATTCCCATTTAGTGTGTGTGTCCCAAAATTTCACCCAGGGTTTCCAAGATAGACTCGATAAAGCCAACACCTGTATCCTTTATTATAAACACTCACTGCCACTATTGGGAGACCGCACCAATGCTAACTCTCTTTACTCCCAGATTAATTATTTCCACAATCTGTTCCATTGTGGTCCATGTTGTATCACAGTTACTTCAGATTTGTTAGCTGCATGCTGTGAATCTCCTGTTGTCCCATATCCCAACGGTGCTCTCTGCTAGAAGTAGCCATGGGTAAATTGTGAGCATAAATTGCAGCATGTGGTCAGGAACAATATTCGGATAGGCTGTGGGATTCAAACGTTGCTTCATTTTGTTACTGTAGGCCAAGAAATCCTTCCCCACTCCGTTACACTACCAGCCCAAATTGTTGGTCCATGGAGTCATGCTGTTGCTACAAAATTTTGACTCTTCATATCAAAGCCCAATGTTCCACCCCAGCTTCATATTTTTTCAGGAACACTCTTTCGCTGTTGTAGCGCATCCAGCTCAAGGTTTGACAAGTTCTTGGCACATTCTTAGATGAATTTCTGCTTACCACGGATGCAAACAGTAGTGATGATTTTTAGCTACACTGAACTTCCTGTCAGCTTGAACCTGTCTGGCCATTCTTCTTTCATTTCTGAAAACAGAACTAAAACCTTCTGCTATCTTTCAAGGGTACTGGTCATCATTCACACCATTTCACAGCTTCTGTAAATAAAAAAAAACTGACAGGTCAAGCAGAGAAGGAAGGAGCAAAATAAAAAAGCTGAACAAGCGGAAGATCCAAAATGCAGCAAAATAAGAGACATTTTAAATGTAAGTTCAAATGGAAGGTTAGGGTTAGGGTTAGGGTTAGGGTTAGCAATGCCTGATAACTATCTAACAAGTAAAACTGCAACTGGCTGCATTAACATTCTCAGACTATACAGATATTCAGATGTTCATAATTTTGTTTTGAAAGTAAGATTAATGTAAAGATATGTTAAACGTTTCTATAATAGAAATAGACACAAAAGGATCCCTTTTTTTTTTTACAGCATTCACAACAATAGCTGATAACTTCAATAAGACAGACTTCATGTTTTAACTAAAATGAAAAAGTACAGTTTTATAATATTTTATAAAATAGTACATAGTTATAGATGGGTTATGATTTATAATTTCACTTATTCCACCGGTGTCACTCAGATGAGGATGGGTTCCCTTTTGCATCTGATTCCTCTCAAGCTTTCTTTCTCCTATCGACTCGGGGAGTTTTTCTGTGTTGCCACCATTGCCTTTGGCTTAATCATTAGAGATTCAATTAAATTTCAAAAGTATAATTAATATCCTGAATTGTTATATTTCTGTTTTGCAACAATTTTAAAGTTGTTATAGAAACAAAATAGAATTGAATTCTAGAAAATGTATGAACATCTTCTGAGTCAATATTTCATATTTATATATTCTACTTAGTATTACAGGATAACATAGTTAACAGTTGTCCCATGTAGCTATTGGGTACAGAAACAGAAAACAACACCTTCAAGCTTTACACTTGTATTATAGTAGTATTTTGTAACTTTCAAATACTATAAATACATATTAAACATTTTATTTTTCACTATCTGTTAGTTTTTAATGGTTGACAATAACATACCGTAGTAATAGAAACAGCTAAAAAAAAGGGCTCAGTGTGAGAAGGATATTGTTTCTCTTGCTAGGGACAAACATGAAAGCAGCTAACATTTACACCCACATTTACAATTCACACAGCAGTAAAGACATGAAGTGAAGCATTTATCACTCATTTCATATGAACGCTCTGAGATGAAGCTTTTTAGTTAGAATTCATGGTTAAAAAAACCCCACCAGTATGTATAGGTCAGTGGCGTATTATGGATATTTGTCTGAAGGCATTTGTAAAGATGAGCCAATGAAAAGCTTTGGATTTACAATTACCAGGAGCAGTAGGTCAATAGATCTCCATGAAAATATGAATATTCATGAATATGTAAATTAAACACATTCACTTGACAGACTACCAAAACAATATTGGAAAAATCACTAGTCCAGTTGCCTGGAAGGATGTATGTGCTTCTTATACTGTTCATCATTTGGTATGTTTGTTTAAATCGAACACTCCCACAGTCATATGTTATTTGTTGCTTTGTTTAGTTACGTTGATTAGATTTCCAGGCGACAAAAACATGGGAATAGGCAGCACACTGTAGCTGTCACTTTCCCCATGTCCGCCTGTGTGTGTTACCATCAAAACCATATTCTCTTCTCTATGGTTCCTGGAAAGGTTCTGCACTGTCCTGTTCTGCACACCCTATTTGTCTCAAGAACTAGCAGCTGATGCTTTATGCTAACAGGCAGTGTAATTACCACTAAAACCAAATGAGGAAGTTGTTTATTCATTCAATAACCATTATTAATCATTATTTCTTGTTAGGGTTGCGAAGGATCCAAAGCCTTTCCCACTGGACATAAGGCGAGAAAGCACTCTGGATGGGACTCCAGTCTGTCGCAAAGCATCACACATTTTCTTGCTCATTTACATCCAAGGACAATTTTGAATTGCCAATCTACCTACTGTCATGATTTTGGATACTGAAAACATTCAGAAAACACTGATATAATCGGGTTTATACTCCAACCCTGTAGATATAAGGCATTGTGAGAACCCCAAGTGCAACTCCAGCTCATATTTGTTCTATCTGATGCTACATGGCTGTTAATATAAGTAAGCTGTGTGCATCTAATGGTGCAGGTGGAGAAGTATGCAGTGAGAACAACACTTCTAATGGCTTGTTGACTCATTGGCTTTCATTAAGAACGGGCTTAACAATCTCCACAGGGTGCTCTTATCTCCCCCACCGCTCATTGCAAAATTAATCCACACATCGCTTATTAAACACTAGCAAGACGATCGCTGTGCTTTACCCGTACGGTAAATCAGCTTCCTGAGGAGCGCCACTATAAACATGGCACAAGCTTCTGTCTAACACAACAAGCTGCAGGAGCTTACATTTACTGCTAACAATTCACTCCCAGAGCTGTGAAAGGTTTCATTTTATCAGTATGACTATAGTTCCAATAGTTTTTTTTTAATGAACAAAAATGTGCAATGAAAATTACAACAATTATAAAAAGAAATCATCTCACATAATTTCTTGGCATCCACATCAGATTATTTGCTGTTAAAAGGCAGATTATTTTGGTCTTTTTTGGAACCAAGGACAACTGCAACTGCAGAGAAAACTAAACAGAAATCTGTAGAAAAGTATGAAAAATAAATAAATAAACAAACAAATAAATAAATAAATAAATTCATTCATCTTCTACCGCTTATCCGAACTACCTCGGGTCACGGGGAGCCTGTGCCTATCTCAGGTGTCATCGGGCATCAAGGCAGGATACACCCTGGACGGAGTGCCAACCCATCGCAGGGCGCACACACACTCTCATTCACTCACACAATCACACACTATGGACAATTTTCCAGAGATGCCAATCAACCTACCATGCATGTGTTTGGACCAGGGGAGGAAACCGGAGTACCCGGAGGAAACCCCCGAGGCACGGGGAGAACATGCAAACTCCACACACACAAGGTGGAGGCGGGAATCGAACCCCGACCCTGGAGGTGTGAGGCGAACGTGCTAACCACTAAGCCACCGTGCCCTCCTAAATAAATAAATAAATAAATAAATAAATAAATAAATAAATAGGACTGATTTCAGAGAGGGCTGTAGTTTGTCCTACATCATTATTAGATTATGTCTTGTGATAAAATGCTCAATCTTTATAGTCTCGTTGTCACATTATTGATAGATCAATCAAATGCCATTTCTAGCCACCACTGTTAATTGGTCTCAGCCTCTCTCTCTCTCTCTCTCTCTCTCTCTCTCTCTCTCTCTCTCTCTCAATCACTCAGTTGTTTGTTTAACAGTTCCTCTCTTCAGTTGAATAATGAAGACAAGACTTTATGTAAATACAAGGCAGATTAAAAAATATATTTAGTCAGTCACTGTTTTCATTAGAGGGTCATTAGAGAGAAAAGCCTACAAGTGCACTGCTGTTTTTTTTTTACCAGTTTATAGAAAGAGTGCCTGATAAAATGATTTTACAGTTGAGGTTCATTTGTTTAGCTTCAGTAATCTTGGTCACTGGTCACTGTGATGATTACTGTATGTTCCTTTCATTCATTAAATCAAGAAAAGTCCATAAACATTAAAGACACCTTTGAATTTCTATGAATGATGAAGTTGGAAAGTTTGGTGATTTTAATCAGTTATTACCATTATCCTAGTCAAAGGAATCTGGAGTCTATTCGAGGAACAATGCAATGATTATACACTGGATATACACTGGATACCCCATCACAGAAGCACACACACACACACACACACCTAGTCGCCATTTTATCTTAGCCACATGATAAACATGTGGAAAGCCACAGGGAGAACATTCAAATTACCCCAAATCACCCAAGATCAGAATAAATCCTGAGCTCCTGGAACTGGACTGGAGATGAGAATGCTACCTGCTGCACCACCACACTGCCTTCAGTGATTTCATGCATAAAATTTTGTGTCAAAGTTACCAGAGAGAGAAAATTGGTTCAGCCTGTTGGTGTCACAAGCCAGACTGTATGAGCCTCAAGCTAAATCACAGCTTTGTGGGTTAAAACAGCCATTATTTTCATTCTGATGAATCAGGACCACTTATTTTAAATTAGTATGCAGCACCTTATTTCTATTAGCATATAAGTACCTGCATATGTGGATGATGCATAGACCCAGACAAACACGTTCTGGAAATGTGATTGCTGATCCAACACAAAGCAGGATGTCATCACTTATTTGCATTGTTAGAATTACTGTAAGTAAGCACACATGAAAGGGTGTGCTGATAAAATGATTATTATATATAATGAAGAATTTAGTAAGAATATAATGTGGCCTGATTTGGACTTAAATTTACTGTAACTATCTAGAAGTGGATTACTTTCCTGTAACTGCATGTCGCCAAATGTTTTATTCATCTTGTAATTCATCACATCAATTCTCCCCTTACACCAACCTCTCTTTTTTCTCTATGTTATTATGGCATAAAAAAAAAAACTCACTCCTATGTCCTTAAGACTTTTCCAAGGTGGAAACTTACTGACCATGAGACTGAAGACTCCCATTCCATTAGTGTTAAATAAAAGACTCCTAACAGAAAGATTCCCAATTGTTAGATTATCTAGCTTTAAGTTCCTGTGAAATAGCTGTTATTATAGTACCATAGACTACAAACAAATTGTGTTAACATCATCATGTCCAGTGTGTTGGTATAAAAACAAGGAGTCCAATGGATAACATAAATAGCCTTGTGTGACTGTGATATGGAAAAAAAACAACAACTTGGAATTGTTGCATGCTTTTTGCCCAAGAGAAAAATAAGAACTGTTTGTGTGAACAGTCAAGAAATAGACATAAATTGAATGACTTGGATATGTTTATTCATTCATTCATTCATCTTCTACCGCTTATCCGAACTACCTCGGGTCACGGGGAGCCTGTGCCTATCTCAGGCGTCATCGGGCATCAAGGCAGGATACACCCTGGACGGAGTGCCAACCCATCACAGGGCACACACACACACTCTCTCATTCACTCACACAATCACACACTAGGGCAATTTTTCAGAGATGCCAATCAACCTACCATGCATGTCTTTGGACTGGGGGAGGAAACCGGAGTACCCGGAGGAAACCCCTGAGGCACGGGGAGAACATGTAAACTCCACACAGACAAGGTGGAGGCGGGAATCGAACCCCGACCCTGGAGGTGTAAGGCGAACGTGCTAACCACTAAGCCACCGTGCCCCCCCTTGGATATGTTTAATTTCTTTAAAATATAGCCAAGCAGAAAGATTTATATAAAGAACAAACAAACATGTGGTCAAACAAATAATGGCTGTAATCTGGCAACAGTCTTTGGGAACAATGTGATCAATGATTGGTTCTTAGGAACAAAGTCAATAAGTAATTAGTTGTTGGC
Source organism: Tachysurus vachellii (assembly GCF_030014155.1). Lineage (NCBI taxonomy): Eukaryota > Metazoa > Chordata > Actinopteri > Siluriformes > Bagridae > Tachysurus > Tachysurus vachellii. Next base: position 16,481,518 of record NC_083477.1, read on the forward strand.
AACAATGGTGGTCATTGGAAACACAGGCTTGCACAACCTTAATTCTAGTCAAGTCAAAACACTAGTACTGAGTCAACAAAACCTGCTCTCTCTACTTGCATAACTAGCAGTGGTATAACTGGAGTACTTTTAAAGGCAATTGGACTTTCAGCAGCATTGCTCATAGTCTAATGCCAGGCCTAGATAATCCACCGCAATCCAGAGCTGGTGCCACGCAGCAGATCAACAAGCTAAACTCATTTTAAAATGAGATAAACCACAAAAAATAAGCCTCCTCAATAATTTCCACTAATTAGTATTTATAGACCCTGAAAAGCTTAGGCTGAATTTCTGTATACATTTTCAGGCTGTTTCAAACATGGCTGTTTCTCTAGATGCTTGTTTTTCAATGGCAAATTTGAAATGGAAAATTCAGAGTATTAACTTAAATAAATTAACAGAGTAAAGTTAGTTCATTTCATAACTAACTATGTAGAAATAAATATGACTGCATCAGTAGATCGATTAGAATTTTTTGCTCCAATTTAACAAACAGGACTAAGGGGTTTCCTTCGCGTACTCTGGGCTACGCTCCCAGTCGAAAAACTTGAGTTGTAGGCTGACTTACTTCTGTAAATTGTCTGTATTGTGTGTAAATGTGTGTGTGTGATTGTGCCCTGGGATAGACTGGCATCCTGTCAAGGGTGTACCCTGCCTTGTGCTCTGAGTCTCCTGGGATAGGGACCAGGTTTCTCACAACCCAGTAGGATAAGCAGTGTAGAGAATGGATGGATGGATGGATGGATGGATGGATGAATATATGGAAGTGAGCTGGAGAGATTTACCAAATGCAAGGCTCTGAAGTCAATAAAGGACCAGAGTGCTACTAAGTTGTCACTATGCCAAACAAATTCCTCATATAGTCAGAGATTAAAGTAGGGGCAGAGTTTGAAAATGGTGCATTTGTCAACATTGTGTGAGGACAGCAAGCTTCCATGTCTGTAAATCAGTGGCTGAATTTTCCAAATAGGCTAAGCATGCCTCTAAAGAGTAAAGCACTTCGTTTTGTGTGTGATGAGAACAGATTACAGGCAGTAAAAACAAACAAGGCCAAATTGGTTCAGGTAAACAACAATTCAAGGGTTGCCCAAGATGCTGTTACTGATCTGGACATTAAAAGTGAACCCACCACAGGAAATTGAGGAAGTCCTTGAGTGTAAGGTGATATGCGCTTATCCATTTTGATTTTCAGTGTAATTCACTGCCAGATTTTAAAACGATGGCAATTAATGACCTGGCAATCAAACACAAATATGTTTTAATTAAAACAAGAAAGAAAATGTTTGCTATGAGACAGTTACAGTAGCATCCATTGTTCTGTTGGAGTAGCAGTTTTCCCACCATGTGTTTTACACTCTCACAGTGAACAGAATGATGAGCCTTCAATGCAGAACTACAAATGCTTAATGCTTGTCTATTGCTATCTTCATATCTGTCCGTATGTTGCTTTCCAAATGAGACAGACTTCATCCCAAAATGCATTTCTATGTACTGTAGGCTCCCAGAAAATGGAAGTAAAAAAATGTTGGAAGTGTTCGTGTTAACACTATTCCTTTAACTTTGTTTGCTACTAGCATTCTGTATTCTGAGCATGCTTAATTCACTTTCATTATTTCCCAGAAAACATAATAGAAATTAGTGTCAACCTGCATGAATGGGTTTAACTACAGTAGCATATAAAAACGTCTTGCATAAATGATAAAAATGTTCATTATTCATCCGTTCCTGTGGTTTAAAACAGTGACAGAATAAAACACTTAAGTTACATTATAGATACAAACTGAGTCTGAGCAATATCCTACCAAGAAGAGAACCCCCCCCCCCCCCCCCACACACACACACACACACATTTACTCTCCTATCAGTGTAAGGAACTAACATTGATATAAGTATTGATAAAAGTTAATTCATGATAAACCAACACCAAAAGCTCTTCTGAACCACTCATACACACTAACACACCACAAATACCTTGTACTACACCTTGTACATGAAATTACTGTGTACGCACGTGTGAGATTGTGTGTTTTGGTTACATTTGCGTTTATCTAGTGGCCATCAGCTTGTAGCATTGATGCTCATCATGTACATGAATTTACGTAGCAGTTTTTGATTGGGATTAAATTTACATAAGAACCTGGAGTAATTAAAAATTACTGTGTACATCTGTGATTTTTATTTTAATCCGGACTGGACACGTATGTGTTTTTCTCCTTGCTTAAAAATGACCCACATTGTATTCTAATGTATTCATAAATTCTGAATATTAAAATATTCATTCATTCATTCATTCATTCATCTTCTACCGCTTATCCGAACTACCTCGGGTCACGGGGAGCCTGTGCCTATCTCAGGCGTCATCGGGCATCAAGGCAGGATACACCCTGGACGGAGTGCCAACCCATCGCAGGGCACACACACACACTCATTCACTCACGCAATCACACACTAGGGACAATTTTCCAGAGATGCCAATCAACCTACCATGCATGTCTTTGGACCGGGGGAGGAAACCGGAGTACCCGGAGGAAACCCCCGAGGCACGGGGAGAACATGCAAACTCCACACACACAAGGTGGAGGCGGGAATCGAACCCCGACCCTGGAGGTGTGAGGCGAATGTGCTAACCACTAAGCCACCGTGCCCCCCTATTAAAATATTAACATTATTAATATTTTTAGTCTCTTTCAGATAGACACAATGATGGACACACTGGTGTGTGTTAATTATGCCAGATGCTGTTTCTTGCATTGGGAAAATGCTGCTAATTGTTTCATTTAGCTGCCTGTGTGTATCCAATTCCCTCCACAACATATGTGATATGGATTGTATATCTTTGTCTCTGTACAGCCCATACATTGGGAGGCTATAAGTCAGTCAGAAGAGTGTGATCCCTAAGGCTGATTAAAGCACTTATTATATCAGCTCTGTGTATAAAGCTGCTTCATACCACAATATCAGTCAGTGCTTAGTTTTCTACCTAATACATGAATGGGCAGTTGTAACACTGTCATCTAATGTCGGCAGAGATTTTAGAAAATATGATCACAAAACAACTGAAGAGAATAGTCCCTTTCATATTAATTTAATTGCCATCCAGATGTGAGGGTTTTAACACAGAGGAGACAAAAAAGGTAATTAGCGATATCATGCAGTGAAACTACTCCTGTCTGGTAGGTTGTGTGTGTGTGTGTGTGTGTGTGTGTGTGTGTGTGTGTGTGTGTGTGTGTGTGATTTGAAAGATTTGACAGTTTTCATCTTGTGGGGACTTAAATTGGACCTGTTAGATGTGAGATGTGACCCAAAGATTCAGCTAAAGATCAACTATCAACTCTGAAACTTAAGACATGACTCAGATGTCAGCTCAGAAACTTGTCTTAGACCTGCAGCTCAGAAACTTGAGACTTGTCTTAGACCTGCAGCTCAGAAACTTGAGACTTGTCTTAGACCTGCAGCTCAGAAACTTGAGACTTGTCTTAGACCTGCAGCTCAGAAACTTGAGACTTGTCTTAGACTTGCAGCTCAGAAACTTGAGACTTGTCTTAGACTTGCAGCTCAGAAACTTGAGACTTGTCTTAGACTTGCAGCGCAGAGACTTGAGAGTTGTCTTATACTTGCAGCTCAAAGAATTAAGAAGTGTCTTAGAGTTGCAGCTCACAGACTTGAGACTTTAGAATTGCAGCTCAGAGTCTTGTCTTAGACTTGCAACTCAAAGAATTGAGTCTTTTCTTAGACTTACAGTTCAGAGACATGAGACTTGTCTTAGACTTGCAACACAAAGACTTGAGTCTTCTCTTAGACGTACAGTTTAGAGACATGAGACTTGTCTTTGACTTGCAACTCAGACACCTGAGACTTTTCCAAACAGACTGGAAACCTGACTCAAATATCAACTCAGACACAAGATTTGACTCAGACTAGCAGCTAAAGGTCCTCAGTCTTGTATTCATAAAAAACTAACATGTCAACCACTGAAATCTTTCTGCTTGTTTGAACAGCCCTATTTACTGACCACACTGTTCACCCCCATAGAAAAGTCCCAATAATTGTTCCTTCACCTGTGGGTGGCATGTCATAGCCCACGAGACATACTTTCATGGTTGAAATCCATCTGGAAAATATCTCTGAATGGATCGTCCAGACCATCATTAAAGTCCACCCACACTAACCACTGCCACTGCTTCCACTGAGTGGGAGATCAATATAGCTGCTTTGTGTATGAGATAAGATTCTCCAGTGTGAATTCTTTTACAGGGGTTTGCTAAGGATGACTCCTGGATACTGAGAGGTGTATCAGAGACAGCTCTACACCCACTTCTTCCTCAATTCACAAGCTTGTTAGGAATCTCTGCAGGTTTTATTACCTTGGCAGCATCTTGGCTACCTGGACAACATAGACACTCAAAACCCATATCAACCTCAAGGCTCTAGGAAATTTGCCTATTTCAATAAATGTACAGTACCAACACAATAATGTGAGTTTCTTGATGTGTGTTTCCATAGTGGTGTTACCTGTAATGTGTATGGCTCCCACATAGACGCTCAGAGATGTTTGTTTTTTCTAAGCTTTTTCTTTCGTTTTTTTTTGTTGGCATTTGTATGTTTACTCTTTGACTCTCACTGTCTGCTGTTTGCCACAGGCCTTGATCCACCATTTGTTATTATGTTCCATATTTTGCTGCTTCAGGGAAGATTTTTCAATATCAAGTTATCAGTTTTCATCTAACATTTCCCCAGCTTCCAAAAAAAAAAAAACAACTAACAAAGCCATCACAGAGTCAACCGTAACAAAACCATATCACTGGGTTAGAAATGAGATCCAGATTCCTAGACTAATGGGTGACACTGGAAACCTGAAAGACAAAAAAAAGCTCTAGATTAAACACCACACAAAGTGCTACAAAATCAAACCCAATAAACTTGAACAACTGACCACTGACATGTCTTTATAGAGCTCCATTACCCTCAGTTGCCAATCTCAAATCCCTATTTATCTTATCCCAGAGGAATTCTACAAGGATTCGTGAGTCAGCCAGCCATGGTGATGCTAATGCTGTTTAGCTGTTGCTGTTTATCTGTAGGTGTTTTTGCTGTAGTTCTTTAGCTGTTTGTATCTATTTAGCTGCAGCTGCTTCATTATTGGTTTCATCAGTTGAAATTGTGCTCTGTGGCATCATTTAATATTTTATGTCACTACGTCTCCTTCACATTATATTTTTTTCTTGATAGATGTTAGATATCTGGCTAATATATTGTATCCGATGTAGTTAGCATGCACAGTGAAGCTCACATGCTCTTCTGATAATGGTGGTCTTCAGATTTGCCGTGCACTTCTCCCAAGTGTTTGTGATGATTGCTGCTGCCGTTCTCCGCCGTCCATCCCACCTAATAGCCGCTCCGCATGATGCTTCGTGCATCTCTGCATCTCCACATCATGACATTCACGTTGCTCCTGCCTAATGGTATTGTGGACATTCAGATTATGGGTGTGTTTCCCTCAGAAATTATACGTGAGGTGACATTGAGTGTGAAGAAGACACTATAAAAGCCAACAGAATTTGTTTCTTGATAAGCCTTGGTGAGCAGAAGGATGAATATCTGTCTCTCTCTGTCTCTCACTCTCCTGTTGTCGTTCTTTCTTTCTGTTTCTCGCAGTCTCTTTTAGGCGGGAGAGGCCTGTTTCCAAGGTGACGTGTGGGTCTGTGTGTATGCGTGTGTGTGTATGTATACAGTGAGTGATGTGAGTGTGTGTGACAGGTTGTGCTCTCCCCAAGGGCGGATTTCTCTTATCCTCACTCGTTCTTTGTGCTTTCGCTCCCTTATTCCCTTGCACCCCCCACTCGATTCCCCTAAACACACTCCCCTGAGACCTACTGCATTAATCACACTCTTCTCCATCTCTCTCTTGCTCTCTCTCTCTCTCTCTCTCTCTCTCTCTCTCTCTCTCTCACACACACACACACACACACATACACTGTTACAGAGATAGGGACAGATAACTAGAGAGACAAAACCATAAATTATATATTATTATGCATCATTAGTGTTATTACATGTCAGTTCGTGTCATTTTCAGTCTCACTTTTCATAATTATAAAATAACGGACCTGGAAGAAAAGTGGTCTGGAGGTAGCCTTGTTGAATCTTCTGAGATGTAATGTATATTAGCAGGAGATTCTTTGCTTGTCATGTTATCTTCAGAGATTCCTAACAGGACAGAGGTGACAATGGAAAGCAAAACCACCTGAGATGACAAAAAAGACCAAAAAGTGAACCTACGCTCTTCTGACCTCTGAATTCTTTCAGCAGCATTTCTGGTTTGTCCGATTTGCTCAGAAAGCCTTTTCTTTTTCATTAGCAAACTTTTAGATTCTTTCCCATAACATGCAGCCTGTGTGATCATGCTTAATCGTCTCATTCAGAGGTCTGAGCTACATATTAAAGGAGGTACAAATCCTCCCAAACACTGACTAGCGCCTTTAAAAAATGTGTTTATTTTAGAATAAACGTGTCCTGCATGTCAAAGCTACAGTAAATCCAGACCTCATCTCTAGAATGAAACACTTCCACGAATTTCAGAAAAGATTTTTTCCTTTACTCTGCTATCTAAAATGTCTTAGACGTGACTGTGGCATGCTGTCATCCGAGTTCTTGTCGTAGGTGGTACACTGAGTGAATATACATATACACCAGTGAATATTTGTTAAATGGTTTCAATTTTTACGCAAAGCTACGAAGGCTTCTGATGTGTTTGGACATTCCAGCTGCCTTTTTCCCCCTATTTTCACACCCATGTGTTGAAATATCACTAGCAGAGTGCTGACCTGTTAATCATAATCACTTATGACTGTAGGTCACAATACAAAGTCATGCCTATTTTAGTTATTTGTCAGTAGAAGCTTTACGGAAGTGTGTATTTTTGGCCGTTTTAACATCTCAAATTCGTGACAAATATAAAGACTATAGAATTTATGCAACCCACTGTGTTTGAGCCCTTGACAAAAAGTCTTTCTACAACAAACACCATGTTCTCTGTCATTTTTCATCAGCATGTGTTTAAATTCAAGGCGGTGGCGAGTTAAAAACAAGTTATACTGTAATTACCATTTGAAAATATTCAAAATATTTTTAAACCTAACGAACCAAAATCTGCCTTGCGGTTTATTCTGTCAAGCCAGTACACAGTGTATGTGAATGTATACAGTGCTCATGGATGTTCAGCACTGACACTTTTTATGTTAAACACCTAAATGAATGTCAGCACTATGGCAATATGACCTAAAGAACTGGACCTGCAGAAATGAAAGATTTGTGCCTCGTTTATTCGATGGCTCCAAAGGTGTTTTATTCAACAGCAGCACACGCCACAGTCAGGAAACTAAAAAATCCTAAAATGATTTTACAGCCTCCAGTTCATCAGCCTTGAACAAGTTTCGCATTAAGACAAATAATCAGTTGCCTCTGTGTGTTTCTGACCTTTCTCATATAAAGTCTGTTGTTATGGCTACCATCTTCACCTCCACTCCAAAACTGTGCATTTATGAAGCCTGATTTTCTGTTTAGCTATCTTTAGCCATTATTGGGTTGATAAGCATGTTTGTGTCTGCTGGACCAGCTAGAAGATGTGCTGTGACAGTGTGAGAATGAATCACCCTTCGCTCCAAGGTTGAGCTGACGTATTAGTTCTCGAGTCATGACTAAAACCCAACTGGGATTTTTTTTTTGTTCTTGTTGTAAAATAAGCTAGTAAGCTACATTACAACTTTTTGGTTAAAAATATATAAAATATATCCAACTTCTTTTTATTACATTTGCTTTTAAAGTTGATAAAGTGTAGAGCTGCGTGCTGCAGGCTGCTTTATGCTTTTGGAATTGAGTGTTGCATAAAGTAGTGCTGATGAAATGACTCAGCTATCAGTCTTATAAACGGTGTCTGCTTTACATTTAGTAGGTGTTTTGCATTGACAATGGGCAGATTTGTAGTCTCCTGATAGTATCCTTAATACAAATCTCTTGGTATAAATGTTACATTGGAATGTTTTATTGCTGTATAAATAACTTTAATTCAGTAATTGCTTTATTAAAGGACATGCTCATGAAAGATCTGGAACTTGTTAGAGGAACACTGGGTGCAAGGCAGGAATACACGCTGGATGGGATGGAAGTCAGGGCAGCACAAACACACACACACACACCCTCTCTCTCTTTATGGCAAGACCATGTGCAACTCCATAGAGATATGACCCCAAGCTCACTATCCCACCCTGATGCTACGTTGCTGTCCAGTTTATTTAACCGTTTAAATTATTTCAAAATTGTGTAAGTTTGCAAGATTTAACTCTACACTATTTCTTTCTTGATGCCATTTCTACATCTATTAACCTATATGTTTATTGCCGACCTAAAATTACTATCCTGTGTTCATGTGTAAAATCTGTTTTCTGTCAGTCAGTATCACATTCGCATAAATTACACAGATTCAAATACACAACCAAGTGTACAGGTAGGAGTGAAAACAAGAGGTACTAACGGTACTAAACGGCAATAAACGGTACTAACATCTATATTCTTCTTTATATTTTATGTAAAAATTACACACAAATCAGAAGGAAAAAATCTCTGTCATTTCATCTTCAAAAATGACTTTATCTTGGCCAGAGCTGTGATGGATCCTGGGCATGAAGCAGGATTATACGCTGGATGTGACAGCAGTCCAGTGCAGAGCACCACACCACACCACACCAAGCACATTTACACATTTACTTCATTTGAGAGGTGGGAGAATACTAATGGACCTGACTGGAGTAAACCAAACAGGCACAGGAAGAACATGCAGTGAATCTCCACACAGTATCCCAAGCTCAGGATCAAACCGGGGACCCTGGAGCTGTGAGGCAGCAATGATACCCGCTGCGCCACCATGCCGCCCACATCTCTGTAATGAAAATATGAAACAATGTTGTACACACACACACACACACACACACACACACACACATATTCTCTCTCTCTCTCTCTCTCTCTCTCAGGACTATTATATTGATCTTTACTGGAATGAAGGTAGATTGAAATAAAATAAATGTTTTAAAAGGGATCGCCTGAAGCAATTGGTGAAAGCAGTGCCAAGGTGTAAACAGAATGCTTTTACCTTCCAGGCAGCAGGTTCTCCACAATCCTGAGTGGGTCATCACTTCCTCATTTTTCCTGCTAGTTTCGTTTTCATGGTTGACTTTGGTTTTACACACTCCTCTGGAGTAAAGCCAGTAGTCTGTGCCCACTGCGATGGTCATGAGGCTGAAGGCAGCAAACGCGCCCACTGTAGTGATGAGCATCTGTACTCCTCGGTCACACAGCAGCATCTCTCGGAATGCAAAACTCAAACATACACAAATGTCACGTCTAAATGCGTTGATGATGTGATAACAGATCAGTTCACCATAGTGCCGCTAGTTATAGTCAGTGATGTTAATGTTAATGTTGATGTGATGTGATGTGATGCAGCTTGTCTGTCATTAGTAGAGATTAACTTGTCCACTCTGTCTAATCTGGTAGCTAGATTTCCGAAATGTATGACCCTTTTGGAGATCCGTTGCACATAATTGTGAATATTTTCTTCAGTTTCTACCACAACTTTCCACTTAAATCAGAAATTTTCCAAATGGCTTCAGAATTAAAAAACAAAACGAAAACGAACAAACAAACAAACAAGCAATAAAACACATAAAAAGCTTTTTCTTTTCTTTTAAAAAGAGTTCATTCAATGCCACGTGCCGTTGATGGAACATTTGACCAATTTAAATAGACTAGTATTTATAGACAATACCGAATCTGCAGCTTTTTCTGTTTTCTGTGCTAAATCACGGCAAAAAAAATAAAAAAATCCATGAACAATTATATGAAAATATGTATTAATTCATACAATTGTCCTTCACTTTGTTAATCCAGCAAGAAAAGCTTTTCCCCCCGACGAAAGCAGACGTTTTCCTTTCGAGTCTCAGACAGACAAATGATATCCGTGTCATTTTCCCACGCTGCCATGTTTCCCTCAGTGAGAGTTAAAAGCCAAAAGGAAAAACGGTTTGCTGATATTAACCTCAAGCGCCGTGTTAGAAATGATGATGTTTCTGTCCTGCTGCTGCTCCTCAAATGTGACTCTACAGAAGGATGAGCGGCTTTAGGAGCGCTCTGATATGGAAGGCCAAAAGAGACAAACACGTAGAGAATTTCAAGCAGTTTAGTGAGCAATAAATCACGACTTGGTGCACTGCTATTGGAAAACACCAAACGGAAGTAGCTTGGTTTCTTATAATAGGACGTGTATTACATATCTTATATGACAGTTTACTATATTTAATTTGAACTCCTTATACTAACACACACATACACACACACACACACACACACACAGTGGAATGCTCAAATCTGATTGGTCAGAAAGTGTGCATTATTTTTTGTATAACTGTACTGATCAGATAGTAGTTCTGCGCATTAATATTATAGATTATATTAATGGTTAATATTGATGTGCTTGATCGTATACCGTATTAGCTATACAGTAAAAGCTACTTATACCGTATTAGTTATACAGTAAAAGCTACTTATACCGTATTAGTTATACAGTAAAAACACACTGACTTGTATGGCAGACAGTTTAAATTTCCCAGGAAATTTCATTTTTTTTTCCATGTATCACAACCAGATTGGTTAGTACTGGTGAGCAGTGCACGGTCATTACTTTTTGGTGATCAATAATTGCTCATTAGGCGATACTGTTCACTGATTGGTCATTAACCTGGGTTGACCACTGATAGGTTATTGGTGAACATTTGACCAATTGAGGTGATCTGTGATTAGTCATTAAGCTTTGTTGTCAAGTGACTCATCATTGAGGAGTTATTTGTGTCAATATTTTGTTATTCTTTTCTTAAAGACAACCATTAGCCTTTTATATACGTATGATGATCAGTATATTGAATGTGTAATGAAAAGTAATGATTGATAATTGGTCAGCAGCATGTGGTCAATGATTAGTAATGAGCAGTTATGTTGTGTGGTATATTAAATTTGTATATAAAAATAAGATTGGTATATAGATTTGCCATATTCTTGGACCGTTTGGCATTCCATATGGACTCTCTCTCTCTCTCTCTCTCTCTCTCTCTCTCTCTCTCTCTCGGAGTGCTACTTAAGTCTTCGTATGCAAAGATATTATGAACTCATGCATGATGAATCAGACTCTGGAGAAGAGAAACATACTTCAGAGAGTCACCAAAATTTTCCTTATAAAAAAAAAAAAATGCACAAAAAATTGTGTTAAATTAACAGCTGATTAAATGATTAAATTAACAGTTGAGATTGTTACATCAATTCGATCAACACATCCAGCAAGGATTAGTCTTCACTTTTGAAATACCACCTAGGGTGTTTACTTGAGTGAAACTGGATGCAAGTCAAATCTGTAACCATTATTTCATGATGTCATTAATGCAGTACAGTATTGTGCACCAACATTAATAAGCTTTAGTGTTTACATTGGTTCAACTATACTGTAATACAATGATGCGTGTCAATATGGAGTATTCACATGGCTCAGATTTGTATTAACCTCATACATAATGATTTACCACCTAAACTGATTGTATGTTAAAGCTGTAGGTGATAATTCCACACAGTAGGTATCTGGTTCTGCAAGAAATAATTCCCCACCTCAGTGCTCACAGTGCTTACATTAAGCGCAACAGCACTGAACAAACATCTGCAGTGTTATATTAATTATAGGGAATTTTGTGCAAATAGGAATGATTACATCAAAAATGTGTTGGCATGTAGGTATTTTAGAAAGGTAGACCTTTATTGATAATGTGAAAACTGATTTCTCATGCAGCTGATTCAAATTAGCCTCATCAGAACATTTCCTCAGATGTTTACAGAAATTCCTGAAGGATGGCAACTCAGCATGTCAGCATCGAACACATCAATACATGGTGACACATAGTGAGTCAAACAGCTGTTCTCTCTGATCCACTGATTACCATCGCATTAAGGACTCACACTCTGCGCATGATGTAAATGAACTGCGGCTCTGTTTGAAACACTTGAATGTCTGGTGATCTTTCAGGAATATTGTCCATTTTAGTGCTACATCACTAAAATTTCTAAAACACATAAAGCCTGGTCTAATATGAGACTCTGATAGTGTTTGTTTGTCTGTTTAAATGCTGTTAATTTGCCAGGACATGCAGGGAGTAAGTTACTTAAAAAAACAAAACCCACATTTAAATGTGCGAAAAATAAAATGATATGATTATTTCGTGGGTTATTGTTACTTATTTTATGTGGCAATGTATACTTATAATTTGTGTGGCAATAAATGTTACTTGCAACAGCACAAATGTATAACATTCATGTATAATTCTTTCATCAATATCTTCTATACCAAATACAGCACTGCTTTATGTATTAGTTATTATAAGACCTAATCAATTATACCACTTCTTATTGGCTTCTGAGATAAGATAACAATTATCCTGACCGCTTCTGCTCTCAGAACCTGTTCCATTCTGCTGCCCTATTACTGGTTGGAATCCCGTCACATGGAAACCAGTTGTGCTACTGAGGATGAACTCAAATGGACAGTTTATATATACATGAGATTGTTGTGGATGGTTCCACTAGAGACCATAAAGAAAGCTTTGGTTATAACTGATACAAATAGGAGTCTTTCTTTGTCACCACTGCTGACTTCGGCACAGTTATAAACTCAGCCAATCATGTGGCAACATGATGCACAATGCATAAAATCATGCAGCTACAGGTCAAGAGCTTCAGTTAAGGTTCACATCAAACATTAAAAAGGGGAGTATGTGATCTCAATGACTTGATTGTTGATGCCGAATGCTGAAACTGCTGACCCTCTTGGATTTTTATCCACAACAGTCCAAAACATCAAGTGAGCAGGAACTCTGCAGGCACAAAAGACCTTGATTATGAAAAAGGTTAAAGAAGAATGGCTAGACTGGTTTGGGCTAAAATAAATTTAAGAATAACTGAAGCAACTCCTGAGAAAAGTATCACAGAACTTTGGTTTACGCTCCAATCAGCACAACATAGCAATTTGGGCATAGGCTCACCAAAAGAACTAGAATAAGACTAGTGGATGTTGTGGCTTCAACAGCTATGCTACTGTCACAGTCACAAATCATAATATTCACCATTCTGATCTTTCTTCATTTACTGACTGGATAATTCCATGAACGAGCCAGTAGGTGTTCCTACTGGTGAGTGTATATGAAGACAGAGGGGTATTACTTTTTCCTGTTTGAAGATATTTATCATAGTTGTAGTTAAGGAAATATAAATATTAAGCAATAAAAACACTTCACTGTTGAGAGACAAAGCGAGAGAGAGAGAGAGAGAGAGAGAGAGAGCAGTCCTGCTTTAGCATTTATGCCTTGTAGCTGTAATTAAAGTTTAATCAAATCCAAATTTGACCCCATTTGCTGCTTACCTTTAAAACCTCAACCACGGAGACAAACCACTGCATTATATGTGGCAAGAGAAGTGTCAGTTTGTACAAGCGAGGAGAACAGAAATCTCTTTTTTTTCCACAGCACTAAATGATTTACACATTTAGTGTGACACTGTGGTAAAAACACTACATGATGTGTTAGACGTGAGACAGCTAACCATAATATGCTGACAAGTGTTTTTGGTCTGAAATTGAAATATATTTCATTTCAAAACCCTGAGAAAAATAGTCTTTTAAATGGCATTTATTGCATAATTTGCAAATATGCAGCATAACAGATCGAACAAAAAACAAGAGCCACAAATAAACGATATTGGCATGATTCACAAATATAAAATGCCAAATTTTATACAAATTATATTCTCTTCTCTCAAATATGTTTTAGAATATTCACTGTGGGGCACGGTGGCTTAGTGGTTAGCACGTTCGCCTCACACCTCCATGGTTGGGGTTCGATTCCCGCCTCCACCTTGTGTGTGTGGAGTTTGCATGTTCTCCCCGTGCCCCGGGGGTTTCCTCCGGGTACTCCGGTTTCCTCCCCCAGTCCAAAGACATGCATGGTAGGTTGATTGGCATCTCTGGAAAATTGTCCCTAGTGTGTGATTGCATGAGTGAATGAGAGTGTGTGTGCGCCCTGCAATGGGTTGGCACTCCGTCCAGGGTGTATCCTGCCTTGATGCCCGATGACGCCTTAGATAGGCACAATCTCCCCGTGACCCGAGGTAGTTCGGATAAGCGGTAGAAAATGAATGAATGAATATTCACTGTGCATTTGTATCCAATTCTGATGTGTAGGTTCTGGTGAACACGACACTGAAATATGACATGACAACGATTTTGCCTGATAGCATTTTCTCATATTTGATGAGCCGCTTGCTCTCCTCATTAAGGATGACCGACAATGAGCTACTTTGCAATTCTGACACGTTTATCTGAGCAGGGAAATAAATGAGCAAATGAAAAATGTATGTGTCACACCTTAGAGTGACTTTCAGGGCTGCACTGTGTGAAGAACAGATCATTCTCTCACACCACTTTCCTCCAAGACAGCAATTCCAATCACCATTTACCTCATCTATTTATCATGGCACAGTTTTTTTTTTCCAGTAACAGGAATTTAGGCACATTAATGACATAGTTTGATATTTCTTCTATAATATCTATAAATTCCTTATTGATTCTATAGAACTTGTGTCTCTTTTAGTTAGAGACTGAAGTACTAAACACATTCAGCAAACACCAGAACTCAGAACTTGTTGAGAAATTAAAATAAATCCCAGAAACAAACAGTATTTCACCAAAAAAAAAAAATTATGTATGTATATACACACTCACCGGACACTTTATTTGGTACACTTGTCCAACTGCTCGTTAACGCAAATTTCTAATCAGCCAATCACATGGCAGCAACTTAATGCATTTAGGCATGTAGACATGGACAAGACGATCTGCTGCAGTTCAAACCAAGCGTCAGAATGGGGAAGAAAGGTGATTTAAGTGACTTTTAAGTGACTTTGGCATGGTTGTTGGTGCCAGACGGGCTTATTTCAGAAACTGCTGATCTACTGGGATTTTCACGCACAACCATCTCTAGGGTTTACAGAGAATGGTCCGAAAAAGAGAAAATATCCAGTGAGCGGCAGTTCTGTGGGCGCAAATGCCTTGTTGATGCCAGAGGTCAGAGGAGAATGGCCAGACTGGTTCGAGCTGATAGAAAGGCAACAGTAACTCAAATAACCACTCGTTACAACCGAGGTATGCGGAAGAGCATCTCTGAATGCACAAGTCGAACCTTGAGGCGCATGGGCAACAGCAGCAGAAGACCACACCGGTACTAGTAAGGTGTACCTAATAAAGTGGCCAGTGAGTGTATACAGAGAAATATTCACTTTGTTTCTGGTTAATAAAACTTTTTTTTGCTTTGTATAGCTCCAAAACTCTTGAATGTTTTTAGCTCAGAATCATACTCATGTGATTTCATTAATTTTAATATTTTTGTCAGGAATAAAGATTGGACAGTGGATGCAAGAACAGTTCCAGCAAACAGTCCAAAATTACATAATAACATCAAGTAAACATCAGGTCAAAGGCAGAAAATACAAAGTCAGAAAAACTGGATAATCTAGACCAATGGGCGGGGGAATAAATACGGACCCAAATGCAGGATAGCTTTAAAAAAAAAAACAGGATTTATTAACTAAAACAAAACACAGAACAGGAACACGGACCTAAGACACGACGACAACAAAAGACAACAGAGGATTCCGCGCTGTTCAAGGCAATGCGGCTCAACTAAATAGAGAAGACAATCAGAAGTCCACAGCCGAGCAGGAGGGCCGAGCGACGTCCACAGCCGAGCAGGAGGGCCGAGCGACGTTCACAGCCGAGCAGGAGGGCCGAGCGACGTCCAAAGCCGAACAGGATGGCCGAGCGACGTCCACAGCCGAGCAGGTAGGCCGAGAACACCACCCAACGCACCGCGGCCAGACCCACCTCTCAGAATCCAGGAAAGGAAAGAGGGGGAGGGCGGGGAAAAAACTCCTCCTCCACAGCGCAAAAATAAACCAAAAAAAAAATCAATGAGGCAAAACATGGGCCTGCAACATCCCCCGCGGGCAGGAAGTGGGGCGGCGTCCTCCACGGAAAACCGGAAGTGACGCGGCGTCCTTCACCGGAAAAATGTGGACCATTGTCACCAAAACCGCAAAGTCCAGGGCAAAAAAAAATCCAACAAGAAAAAAAACCACCGGCTCCCACAGTAGGCCGGTCCAGGCTGGGTCCTGGTCTGGTGGAATCCTTCTGTCATGGGTGGGGGAATAAAAACGGACCCAAATGCAGGATAGCTTTTAAAAAAACAGGATTTATTAACTAAAACAAAACACAGAACAGGAACACGGACTCAAGACACAACGACAACAAAAGACGACAGAAGATTCCGGGCTGCTCAAGGCAACGCGGCTCAACTAAATAGAGAAGACAATCAGACACATGAGGAACAGGTGTGCAGAAGCGGGCAGGAAGAGACAAGGGCGGGGCAGACATGTGACACAAAACATAAACAAATGCACGTGTCCAAAGTCCGGGCTGAGTCTTGACAGACCACTCAGATATCATTGGGGTCCAATGCCACCCCAGGCCTCCTAGACACTCCCCTGCTACATACTGTTTATTTAAAAGGAATGAAACCACTTTTGAGACCTGCACATATAAAGCCTACTGAAATAAAACATAAAAATTAATTCTGAAAATGAAGAGTTTGACTGGGTCATATTCTGTACAATTATAGTAATTAAAAAGTGTCAGAATCTTCTTTTGCCACTGCCACACAGAGAAGCTTAGAAGTTACAACGGCATTAATGCCTTTCATGGAGATAAAATAAAAGAGCAGTAGAGCAGAACAAAGAGCCATGACCTGAAACGAAGAACTGTCATGTATGTGTCTCACCGACTCAATTCAGTGCATATTCGATGTATAGAACAATGAAAGCATTTCAATTCATTTGTCACCTGTGTTATAAAGGCAGAGTGTTGCTTATTGAAATGAAGGTGGAAGTGTAAAAGAGCCTCAATGGTGAGATTGTCTATTTAGCATATTAATGAATTAGCACAAATTTATTCATTGCATAAAGCCATGGTCACATGTAGTGCCATGAGGTGAACAGTGGGTGTGGCATATCAAGCTATCGGAAAGATCTGCATCAATATTTAACAGATTTTTCATTGTTATGATATTTCAATTTACAGTTTGAATTGTTTCCTGCATTTATCAGCCCAACTTATTATCTCATATTCCTGCTTGTATTATCCTTATGAATGAGCCTATTAGACACTCGAGGTACTCCATCCAAGCGATATATAAGAAAAGAGAATGCCTGCTGTCCTGCTGATTATTTCTACAAAGGAGCACAAAGATGATGCAATCAAAGGAGCAGCAGCCAGAGCTAGTTGTACTGAAGCAAAGTGAAGCCAATGTGAGTGATTTAACCATAATAAGTACAGGAAGCTATGACCAAATATGGAACATGGGCTGAAAAGTACGGACAGTAAAGGAACAGGAAACAATGACCAAATAAGGAAGGCGGAAAAATGTTGCAAGAGTGAAGAGTATGGAAAAATCTAGTAATTGTTACCTGGTTAAGCATGAGGGAATGTGATTTAGAAATAAAGGACTAGAAAATGAGAGTTTTAGTTTTACAACATGCAGATTGATATGGCTGGGGAACAAGACAACAGAAAATGCAAACTGAAAAAGGTAATCCTTTTTTGAGTGCAAAATAAATGCAAATAACAATTAGTAGTGTAAAATAAAATATAGAGATAATATATTTTGTTTGTCATAGTTGTGTTAGTGAGATGAATTTGATATATTTCTAAATTTGTCTTCTAGTCATTAAGAAATCTGGAGAAATTTTCACACGATGAAATTTCTCCACTTTGATTATTGCAGTATTTGAGCTTGCAGACACCAGTAAATAACTGAATTAATTGAATTCAGAGGTTCTTTGCTGGTCATTTAATGATACTATTTAAAAGCTATACAGAAATCTTAGGGGGTGAAGAACAGGGTTGCAACAGAAGCACTATAGACTTCCTTTATCCAAAAATACAATATCTTATATTTCTATATAATAGCTATACTGTATATATATTAATATTGCTCTTATAGAAGTATAGACCAGACAGCTAATACAACAACCAAATTCTAACACTACAAAAGCTCGATTTTCTCTCGTAGCGATTTATGATAATGTATGAGTGCCTTCACTGAAATTTTTTGCTTTGTAATGAGCTCTCATGAGCTTTTCAGCTGTCACCTCCAACAGCTTCATACAGATTGTGTTTATGTACCTCTCCAGGAGCAACGTCACTACTTCTGCCTCTATCTTCACTAGCAAAAAATGACTGTTGTAAAAAGCTTAAAATCAGGGAAGAGCATGTTTGTGTGTGAATCTGGCTGCAATGAGAGATTTGTCACTATGTGTCAATAATCCTTGAAGAGACGTGTTTAATTATTTAATGCTCTTATTATTGATTAGTGTAGAATGTCAATGTAATAGAAAGGATTAAGGTATACACTGGTACTGGTGTGTTTTGTCCTCTTTGAGTGTCAAAATTCTGTGCGTTCCCCCTTCTCCTGGTTTTAAATCTGCATTTCATTAGCGCTTATTAATATTCTCTATTCGACTCTATTTCTTATGCGATGGTCACCTGTATGCATATTAATCCACCTTTACCTCAACCCCCATCCACCCCACACAGGCACGCATACACACAGAGGCAAATGGCTAACATTGATCTCTTTTCATCATGCACACACACGGATTTAAAAGGCTAAGACAGTTCTTTGTTTACTGCACATGCATTTCTGTCTGTAACATAATGCCATATAAATGATCAAGTTAGCTTCTGATCACCTACCACATGAGACAGACAGACATACAGAGATAGATAGATAGATAGATAGATAGATAGATAGATAGATAGATAGATAGATAGATAGATAGATAGATAGATAGATAAAGAATATATAAGAAATTTTATCAAAGCGAAAGAAAGAAGAAATATAGAAGTAATGAGATAAATAAATGCATGAGCAGGAGGATGACATTGCACTGATGGGCTTATCTTCACCCACAGTCTTATTATCATAGAAATTACTTTCTACACCAACACAGGTAAAACTGCGGTTAGCAAAGGAATGAGTGAGTGAGAAAGAGAGAGAGAGAGAGAGAGAGAGAGAGAGAGAGAGAGAGAGAGAGAGAGAGAGAGAGAGAGAGAGAGATGAGTGGTGTGGGGGTGTTTAGAGATGGACAGACAGATGGATAGATGGAGCAGCAATGAGAAAGAAATAAATGGACAGAGAGAATGAGAGGAAGCAAGAGAGAGAGAGTGCGCGTGAGAGAGAGACAGAGAAAGAGAGAGATGTTTCTCTAACTAACAGCAAGACCACAATTTACTTCATTATTAATATTCACAAGCAAACTCCTTAATAAAATTAATGTTCTGTAATTGGCTAAGGGAAGTTCCAGAGATACAGAAATATGTCTGCTATAGACATATTTTTAAACATTTTTCTTCTGTCATTAATATGATGAAGCAGTGAATAGTCAAAAATTAGATGGTCAAAGTATGAGAGCTGACCTTGGGTATTTAGCCTTACAGTTAGCATCAGATAATGTGAAATAACAGCTATTAAATTAAATGCTATATTGATGGCCTTTAATGTTAACTAGCTGGATATTTCCAGACATTAACTGAACCAAAAATAAGTATCTCAGTATTTGTTGCCTTTTTATTATAATTATGTTAAATTTGAAAACTTTTTATAGCATAGCCTGTACAAAGCAGCTACAAATATTTTACTATAAAGAACTTTTGAGAGAAATTATTAAAGCAGCGTTTTATGTACAAACTCATATGGTCAGAATTTCAGATGTGGATGAAGGCGATAAAGAAATTAAAAATCAGTAAAACGTCAATAAAGAGATTTTACAATGAAACCCTAGTACAAAATGATCAGATTTCAGACTACCATCAGCCATAGTATTCAGCATTAAAGTGTATTTAATACAAGATAGAAAATGCTTTGTATTTATCTTGGTATTTTGAAGCCTAAGCAAAGAGATTGTGTTATTAACTCACTTAATCATTCTGCAGAACTAAAATTGAAGCTCACACCACACTTCTCTCCCATATTATATTTGCCTCTTTGAGTTTTTCCTTTATATCTGTACAAGGTAAAGACGTAAACAACACTTTAACATGTACGTTTTATGTTCGGAGGCTGTTTTCTTAAACGGCTGTACCATCGGTTTTCCTCTGTTTTCCTGGTGGAGGAATGAACAGGAGAGTTGAGCTCTGCAGTGTTCCACACCCACAGCAGCTGTAATTACCCGTTCAGAGATAATAACCACCCTGGTGATGCTTAATTATCAACCAAAGAAGAAGCGGGAATTGTTTTTGTCCATCTTTACTTGCAACAGCTACATCATGTTCTAAATGAAGATCAAAAACACAGACAAGTTCTAACTAGTTTTCACAGTTGAAGCTATGCTGTTTTGCTCGTCGTCTCATGGTTTGGCTGACCATACATTTAAGACTATTATTATTATTATTATTATTAATCCTCTCGTGTGAGAAATTTAGCATATAGGTGAGTTTGGAGATGAGATCTACATTTGTCTGTTAGTCAGTGTGAAGGCTTTTCATTATGTGCTAGAAAGAGAACAAGGGACTGTTTCTGCTGAGTTGTGATCTTGATCTAGAACAGATATTCACAACTTTTTTTTTTTTTATGTACCATTACTTACACACTGAGCTGACATAACTAAAATGTGTATGCCCATTAAACAGGGTGCGGTAATGGATAAGATTTTCTGTGATGTTCACTCATTTGATTTATGGCAACCAAAATGGATGTTGTTCAAAGCCTACAATTAAGGATATAAAAGTGAATGTGTAATCAAAAAACCTGACATGAAACCATGTAATAGACTTGATGACAAGTGCGTCTTTGTCTGCACTATGTACCACCCGTCAATCTAATCATTTACTGTAGATCTAAACTATACTGTGGTCCACTGACTGATAAGCTCATCTATCCCTGAGGTTTCCTTAGTGATCTCAAACACACTATTAAGACAATGCTGACTTTTAAATTCACATATCCCATCACATTTCATAGGTTCTCTTGTGTGTTCAGATGTTACCTCTTTAATGTTAAATTGAAGCTTTTGGGCTTTTCTCTTGGTGGTACTTCTCATTTGAATAGCCCTGTGACTAGAATTTCTTGCTAGAGAATTTCTCTATAAATCAATACTTAAAGTAGATGAGCTACAACAGTGGAAGACTACTTAAGGTTCCACTTCTGTCAGTCCATCAGGAACACAGACTCAACCAAACTAGACAGATATAGCCTGGAAAAACAGATCTTTGGTGAGTCTGTATCCATGATAGCCTCCGATTCCTGTTTTTACCTGACTGTATGGAACCTTATCTAGTCTTCTCTCACTGTGCACTCAGTGTATATTGTTTTTCACACCATTCTGTGTAAACTATAGATACTGTTGTGTGTGAAATTCCTTGGAGAACAGCAGTCTATCAGCTACTTAAACCAAAGCTTCTGATACCAACATCCATGTCAGAAGAAAAGTCACAGAGATCAGACTTTTATTTTATTCAACTTTATTTTTGATGTGAACATTAACTGAAGCTCTTCACCTGCATGTGCATTCTTTTTATTGTGCTGTGGCTACATGATTGGCTGATTATATAACTGCATGAATGTGCAAGTGTTCCTTCATGTGTTTGCTTAAATAAGTAGTTTTTGAGCTGCTGTAAGGCACCCTGACATTCAGTCAGAGCTAATTGGTTAGATGAAAACATACATTATAAATCCCTTATACATCATCAGGTCCCAACCTAAGCTTTAAAATATACTTTAACATATGTGTATGAATATGTGTATGAATACACATTGGTAGCTGGAAATTGTTGGAAGAACTGTTACTTTTGGTCTGGGATGTCCCAGAAGCCTCCACAGCGGTTTCCCCCTTTGAGTTATCATAAGGGTCAAATATATTAACGTGTTTAATTATGTTTTACCCTTCTAATTAATATCCAGGAGCAAAATCAACCAAAAACGCTTCCCTTTAAGTACCTCCATCCTTCCCAACCCAAGTATTTAACTTTATACCCAGTAGCAACTGTTTAGCTTTTTTCAAGAAAACTTGAAAACTCCAAACTAACATTTGGAACGATAAGAATTTTATTTCCTGAGACCTGAAATGTCATTGAGGCAACTATCTGAAAGCTGTGAGGATCGCCATACAGTACACATGGTATACTGTACATACTGGATCTCCATATGGGAGCGATTGCTCAATAGGCAGGAAAGACAAGAGAAACTCTGTAATGGGTGCTCTGTATGGAAAAGATAAATACCTGAGATAAAGTCCATCTAGTGAGGCAAGAGTTGCTGATTGAGGGTATTATAAATGGACAAGGCAAAACTAGAGCAGACTTAACACCTTCTTAAACAGTTCACAGAGGTGGTCCTTAATGGTGGTGGTAGAGGGAGATAAGTTGAAGCTGGGGTGTTTTAAAACATCAAATCCTAAGTCAAATACTATTCAAGATTATTTCTCATCAGCCCAGAGAGCAGAGATGGCCAAGTTGCAAGGTCAGTTTTTGAAGACATGTTTCCCTGTTTCCCTGCCTGGATGCAATAAACACCATCTGCTTATTTACAGGTAGCAGCAGTCATAATATTCCATAGTAACAAAGCTGGTAATGTTAAGGCAGTCTGACAGTCAAGATACGATTGGATATCACAGCATAACCCGAATGTGCATCTGACGACTGGAGATACCGTGTCTGGGTTTCCACTTGGGCCATGACCCATGGCCAAAAAGGAGGTGAGACAGTTTTCGGGCCTGGGAAGATATTATCATAGCTCGGTGCCTAATTACTTAGACCTCGCCAGCCTGCTAGCTGATCTCAGTATAATGGGAGCACCTGATCCGGTTCATTTTTAGACTGATGGTCTTCTTATTCTTAGATATATTTGGCTTGCATGAGGATATGTTTTGGACTACAAAGCACTTCTGTAAGTTTCTCTTTATATGGACTTCTGCTTCATAAATTAATGTAAATTTCCATGCAAATGGAATGACTAACATGGCACACCAGATCCTTCTTGTTGCATAAGTGAGTAGGTGCAAAACCAAAGCCATGTTTTTTTGTTTCATTTCCTTGTCTTTTTATAAGTTGCTGTAAATTGACCATGAAAATATAGAGATTAAATTTTTGTACAAACTATATAATTACTTCATTAAGTGGTTAAGAAATTTGGACTATTCATATGAAGGTCATCAGTTCAAATCCCAGGATTACCAAGCTGTTACTGCTGGGCTCTTGAGCAAGGCTGTTAACCCTCAACTGATTAGTTATTTAAATGAGATTAATGTAAGTCACTCTGGATAAGAGTGACTTATCCAGATTTTGCACTTTTATACAAACCATGTATTAACAATAAGCACTATACTGTACATGCTACATAGCAAAAGGTGTGTGTACACAATTTATGGTCACAACCACACAGGACCTACCAGAATTCACCCTCCTCTGAGGTCAAGTGGCATGTCTTTGAGGGTCATTTATTTACTTTTCCCAGCAAATATAAAAGCACATGGAGACTCAGATTGTGAAGCCTTTCTGTTTGTCACTATTCAAGACTTTATTATTATTTTTTAATTATTTTTGTGTAGGACACTTGCCTCATCTCCTTTTTTTTTTCTACGTGTTTGCATTGAGATATATCTGTATTTGAACCTAGCCTGTTTACAGTTTATGATTTTGGATGCTGTTAATAATAACACTCGTTTGACATTGACTTGTAACAGCAAGCATAAAAATATGTCATCCAGCTGTTCCTGATATCCTTAATTTTAAATACTATACAGCAGTCCACATATCCTACGAAGAAATATACCGTGATATGACGTAATGGTGAGGCAAAGTGATGCAAATCCAACCCAAATTAAATGGAAAAATTAGTTTTGTTTGCTATTGGAAGCAGATTCTAAGTCTCAAATAAACAAATCATAATACACATGAATCAGTTCTAATATGATGTTTATAAGATGTTTGAGACAGGTAAAATAAAATATCCAATAATATGACAGATATGCAATAAAACCAATGAAATGATAACAACAGAAATAAAACATTAACAATTTATATATGGTTCATCAGTAATGTTAATGTGTTAATCAGTATATTGATTAACACATTTATTAATTTATTCAAAATTATGTTACTATTTACCACACACACACACACACACACACACACACATTCACCTACAGGGAACCATTTATGTCCCCTGTATGTCTTCAGGATGGTTGGCATGTGAATGATCTTCAGATCACTCTACAATACACAAAGAATGTAAACAGAATTACATAATTAAATGCATATTAAACTCAAAAAAAATCAAATGGAAAATTGGAAATCATAACAATAGATAGAAATGTGCATTATATTCAGAAACTAATTGCTACAGGATGAGAAAATGTTAGCATTAATAAACACATTCTATTTCTAATTATAAGATTGCTAAAATGATACAATTCTACCTACATTTGATCATATATATATATATATATAATTATATATATATATATATATATATATATATATATAATTATACACACTCAGTGTACTCAGCTGTCAGAGAATCTATAGAATCATGCAAATGTAAAAATGAAATATCTTATTTAACTAGTTATTTACTTTAACAATTTTAATCCTTTTGTATATTCCCAAACACACTCTCTGTGCACTAGATAGTGCACTATGCTGGAAGCGTGGTAACTATATTATACAGTAAAGCATAGTGAAGAACAGAAGAATATTCAGTGTACTTCCACGATGCACTGCAAGATAGTATTTAAACTAATGAAACCTAGAGAATATTCATATTCATAAAGCACTTGTTTGTAAGAAATAAGGGATTGTTTTTTTTATTCTGTCTCATTTTGTTTGTCTCTGTCATTTTTTATGTTTTTGTATTCTTGCCTTGCTTTCTGTCTGCCTCTCACGCTGTCCCTCTCCTCCTCCATCTCTGTCAATTGTCTTTTTGTGAGCTCCACCAGCTGTTTCTCTTCCTTTCTCTTTAAATGCCGTTTTTTCTTACGTCTCTCTCTCTCTCTCTCTCTCTCTCTCTCTCTCTCTCTCTCTCTCTCTCGCAACCCTTGTCTTTTTAGTTCTTGCTAAAATATGATTTTATAATAAATGGACTATAAAAACTCAATAGACATTGACTATATTGATTTTTGAATGTCCTTAGCTTCTGTACCTAGTGAATAGATTGTGAAAACTCAGCAATATCATTACCACAGGGAGATAATGATCTTTCTTACATAATGATTTTCGAGATGGTGAATTAAACATCAGCCCAATGTGCCACGATCAAACAGAGCAAAAATGCAGAGGGGGAAAAATAATGAGCCTTGGATGAATAATTGAGCATGGTGTTGTTGTTGTTTTTGTTTTTTAAATTGCCCATTTGGCATTGGTCACACTTTTTTCTTAATTTACTGCATTCTCTGTTAGATTAACTGTAATTTGACATTCAGTGTAGGGCATAGAGACAAACAGCACGTTCTGAGATGGTTAAAAGTTTTTACAGTTTAGCGTAAGTGACTGTGCATAAATTCAAGGGCATATTTTCATGAATTTAAAGAAAACCACTATTAATTTTGTAAATCAGTAAAAAGTTCCATCCTCTCCAACATTGGCTTGCACAGACATTGTTGGGGTAGGACGACATTATTAACAACATAGCCTCAGACAAAATCAAGTCAATAGGCTATCACAGTAGACTTTTGCTACTGGCTACAATCTAGTAAATTTTAGAGTAACCTCATAATAGATAGTTGAGAATTGACAGCATATAATCATCCAGCAGCTTGTTTTGAGCAGTTTTGGATGTACCTAACCAGCCTTACTGCAATTCCAGCCTAACTACATCAAAATAGTCATGAAATCCTAAAAAAAAAAAAAAAAAAAAAAAAAAAACAATTCTCCATTTTCTCAGACTTTTACATGTTTTACATTCTGATGCAAGCATAAATCACTCAATAATTTCCCTTTTCCTCTTTTAAATTTAACAATATATCTGAAACTAGAAATAGTTCTGTATATCCTAGATGCACTTTCTGTTCTTACACTTTACCTTCTTTGCATAAAATTATTACATTTATTTTTAGTGCTATAAAACCAGGGCTTGGCAGGCATTTGGTTTTTTAAACTAGCCCAATCTGGCAACCCTCTCATTAATGCTGTTCCTTCCTCCAAACATGGGGCATACTGATATCTGTCCTGATGGGCCTCTAGTTGTGCTAATAACTATAAGGTTGCTAAGTGGATCCACTGATTCTCTGAGTCATCTGGAGGCACCATCTTGGCCCTGGCTGTGCAAATGACACAATTCTTGAGTTGTGATCATGTTGTAAAAATACATGGTATAGAATGTATAACTGAAATAAAAGGTTATAATCTTATAGAAGAATTAACTTGATTATGAACTTATTCCTATCAGTCCATTTAAGTACAAATACTTTTGAATGGGAATTAACTGCCTAGTCCATGTGTCAACTCAAAACAAGAAAATCAGTGTATTTAAACATTTTTTGGGGAAATCCTGTTGGATGTTAGTACAAGAAAACAAAGCAGCCAGCATAACAATTGCAGCTGTAAAAATGCTCAGATGATTTAGTTGCTAGCTTGTTAGAGTATTCCTCACTTGATCAAGATTAGGGTTATGAGCCTAACCAAATTCACAGCATTGCAAAAAGTATGTGAACATCTGACTTTATGTTGTCCTTTCCCAAACGTTTGTCAAAAATTTGGAAGCACACAATTGTCTGGAATTTCTTTGTATGTTGTAGCTATAAGATTTCCCTTCACTGTAACTAAGAGGCTCAAACCTGTTCAAGGATGACAGTGCATGAAGATAATGCTTGTCAAATTTGGTGATTTCAAGTTCCACCTGAACCCTGACCTCAACCCTGCTGAACCATTTTGGTATGAATTCGAACTCCAATTGAGCACCACACCTTCTCATGCAACACCAGTAATACTTTTGTGGCACAATTAGCTAGACCGGTTTTAGATATCTTTAGACAAACTGACTGCATTTACTGCCGAGTTTGTTAAACTGGTTTCATACAGTACCTAACATTATATCGGTAGGTGCCAAGGCAAGTTTAGAAAGTAGCCTACACTTTTATATGGTTTTGATCAAATAAAAATATCTTATCTTGAATGATCTAAAACCAGTAGAAGAATATTAATTTCTTTCATTGAATTAAAGAAGCAGTTTTTTTCAGAATGTCCAATTTTACAATTTTGAATAATTACCAGTATTTTTTAATATTTGATGGTTATATAAACCTTGCTGTCATTTGTAAGAATTCCTAACAAAAAGGTTTGTTTAAGCATTTTGAATGATTATGTTTATAGATTAAGGCGTTATCAATGTGATTTTCTGACTTCTTAATTTTCAGAGGGTTAATGCAAGGAAACCCTCTGTGTGGCAGGCTCAGTGGTAGGCTGTTAGAGTAATGGTCAGATTAACAAGAAAGGGTATGGGGGTGATGAGGTGTTGGAAAAGAGGCAAGGGGAGTGTAGAGAGCAGGGTTTGGTTGAGGATGGGGATATAGCATGGGCCAAGGATTGCAGGTGAGGAGTAGGATTGTAGTGTGGGGTCAAGGTGAGAGAAACTTGACCATAATTAGAATAATGATATTAGAATAAGGGTCAAGGTTAGCACGAATAGCTTCATCCATTAATTGCATCACTCAGCATATAGAGTTACTATAAATTTAGAATGAAATATTAGCAAGCTCTCAGAAACCTGAGTTGTTGTGATCCAAAAATGGAGAACTGTATTGCTATAAAATCTAGAGTGTTCCAGGGCAGCTTCTCAGGTGCAACATTGATAAATATAGAAGACTACAGAAGAATTTAAACTCTTTTTAAGGTACTTTTTAGGACCATTTTCATGACTTAGATGGAGGAACATATTCTGGATTTGTGTAAGAAAATCCAAGAAACTCGTCTTGATCCAGATTCATGATGAAGAGTTTATCAGTTGGCGTGAGCTCCGTTGGCATCTTCGTAAACTCGCGATCAAAGTTGCATGTATCTCGGCTGTTTTTCTGCAAAACAAGGGAAAGCCTGCTGTTAATTTGGGCACATATTGGAGGAAAACCCCATTTTGCATATCTCTGCAGACAGGTTTCCCTTTAAGGCTCCCGTTCTGCATTGGAATGTTTGCCTTTTGTTGTCCAGCATCTGGTATGAAAGACATGTAGAATCGACAGAGATAGAGTCAGAGAGAGCAAGACTAAGAGAAAGAGTTTCTCTTAAGCTAACCATTAATGTAAATCCATGAATAGAAGCAATTCAGCTGAAAGAAAGAGACACACATACACAAACAAACACAAGCACTTCAGTGACACAAAGCACATATAACAAACTTTTTAGAAAACACTTCACACAGGCTATGTCTCAAATAATGTAGTGTGTACGTATATGTTCTGAATGAATTCGTAGTATTTGCTGTGTTTACTGACAAAATAATGAACATCACTCATAGTCAACTAGCAGGCAAGTCAGCTGATTAGTCATCTTCAATTCTTCATTCTTCAAACTGCTATGTTTTTTTTTACATTTTAGTTGCAATTTAGCTATAATAGATTTTTACAAATCCCAACAATTTCCTTCTTAAGACCACACTTTCAACTTGAATATGGTTCATGGTGCATAATCTACGGTACATTTGATGATAGTGTTGAACCTCTTAATCGTATTGTACTGAATTAGCTGTAGACACAAATGGCACTGCAGAAAAATACCGTATTTGTAGCCATATCTGTTCTCTGCTATGCACTTATCCCCAACACTTCATACTTAAATTATTCATGAAATTATCTAGTTTCCTTTTTCCTATACTACATTTGTTTACGTTTCTCAGTCTAGCGGCAACAAAGATCTGATTAATCCCGCGAGGGTCAATTACTACCAAGAGCCAGATTGGTTTAGTTAAGAATAGGCTTCTCATCATCTGAACTTCCCCGGAATCTTTAGTCATCTTCTGTCAAAATGTTCTTGCCTTTAAATTGAACACTTGTACTTTCCGACTAATGCCAACACATGTAATTTAAGACATTTTTATATCTATGTATATGTTATGTTGTGTTTGGTTGATGTAGTCATGTGTCCTTCAGTTCCTGTTTTCATTGGTTCCCCATGTGTATTTACTTTGTGTTTTTGTTTATTAAATCTTCTACCTGCACTTCCTCTGTCTCATCGTTCAAAGTTCGTGACAAAACAACTGACTAAACTATGGATCCGTGGTAAGGATTTTACGCATTTGTCTGGGAAGTTGGCTTATTGAGGATTTTGTGGAGGAATTATGTGAACTCTGTTTATAAGGTAAAATCTAATGACTTGCCTCTCAAGGACATTTTCCAATATGGTTTATTGAGTGAAATTTCACAGTTAATGCCATCACATACCCCACACTGGACTCTAGAACAATACATAGACTTTGCTTTGAGGTTAAGTGGTTCTGACTTTACTGTGGGGGTCACGGAGGAGGAACACAACGCTAATTTAAAGCCTGCTCACGTTCCTGCCTGCCCTGCCAAAGCCTGCTCACGTTTCTGCCTGCCATGCCAAAACCTGCTCACATCCTGCCTGCCATGCCAAAGCCTGCTAACATCGTGCCTGCCATGCCAAAGCCTGCTCACTTCGTGCCTGCCCTGCCAAAGCCTGCTCACATCCTGCCTGCCCTGCCAAAGCCTGCTCACATCCTGCCTACCATACCAAAGCCTGCTCACATCCTGCCTGCCCTGCCAAAGCCTGCTCATATCCTGCCTAACATACCAAAGCTTGCGCATGTCCTGCCTGCCATGCCAATGCCTGCTCACATCCTGCCTGCCATGCCAAAGAATGCTCACGTCCTGCCTGCCATGCCGAAGACTGCTCAGGTCCTGCCTGCCTTGCCAAAGCCTGCTCACGTCCTGCCTGCCATGCCAAAGCCTGCTCATGTCTGGCCTGCCCTGCCAAAGCCTGCTCACATCCTGCCTGACCTGCCAAAGCCTTCTCACATCCTGCCTACCATACCAAAGCCTGCTCACATCATGACTGCCATGCCAAAGCCTGCTCACGTCGTGTCTGCCAGGCCAAAGCCTGATCACGTCCTGCCTGCCATGCCAAAGAATGCTCACGTCCTGCCTGCCATGCCAAAGAATGCTCACATCCTGCCTGCCATGCCAAAGACTGCTCATGTCCTGCCTGCCTTGCCAAAGCCTGCTCACATCCTGCCTGCCATGCCAAAGCCTGCTCACGTCCTGCCTGCCATGCCAAAGCCTGCTCACGTCCTGCCTGCCATGCCAAAGCCTGCTCATGTCATGCCTGCCAAGCCAGAGCCAGTTCATTACAAGCCTATCAGGCCTAAGCCTGTTCATGTTATGACTGCTGGGTCAGCACCTGTTCACAACATGCCTGCCACTCCTGAACCTTTCCACAAAATGGCTGCCCCACCAGAGCCCTCAGCCAATGTGGGTGCATTAGCAGAGCCTTCAGCAGTTATGGACATCGTTCCAGAGACTTTTAGGGGTGTTATCCCAGAGTCTTCAGAAACCATGGACACCATATCAGTGTCTTCAGTGTTGCGTATGAAGATGGCAAGGTTTCCCATAGGCGCAAAAGACTGGTGTCCAGTCTAGAAGATGCCCTGCTTTTGGAGGTCATTCCTGAGTTTCACACGTGTTGCAATGCGACCAGGTCGTTCCAGATATTAACTTATGCCGTGATGTAACCATGGAGGTTGTTCCTGAGTCTCACAAGGGTGCTGGTGCTCCACTATGCACCAGAACCTTCTGCTCTATTGCCCATGTCTGCAAATTCCTCATGGCGCAGGTCCTCCAGTGCTCCGTAATCTAGGTCCGCCACTGCACCAGGACCTACTGCTACATTTCCCAGATCTGCAAATGCTTTATGGCCCAGGTCCTCCAGTGTTCCAGGACCTTCTGCTACATTTCCCAGGTCTGCAAATGCTTCATGGCCCAGGTCCTCC
This sequence comes from Tachysurus vachellii, assembly GCF_030014155.1. Taxonomy (NCBI): domain Eukaryota; kingdom Metazoa; phylum Chordata; class Actinopteri; order Siluriformes; family Bagridae; genus Tachysurus; species Tachysurus vachellii. The sequence continues at coordinate 16,512,738 of NC_083477.1, forward strand.
AGTGCTCCATGATCCAGGCCAGCCACGGTTCCACATCCCAGATGTACCATTGCCCCATGGTCCTGGTCCACCGCTGCTCCGTCATCTAGGACTTACATGACTGCATGGTCAAGGCCCAGGCCCAGCATTTCACAAGGATCCAGCTACAGTCCTGCTTTATGGGCCTGGCCCTATATCCCACCCCCAAGACTGCCTCCACCTTTCCACCATCCTCCCAGACTTTTTGATGTTTTGGATGGAGTATTCTTTAAGGGCTTCAGAAGCCACCCTTACAGGGGGATTATGTAGCATAGTGTTTTGTCTTGTGTTCTGGATTTCATGTTTTAATTTGTAACCTGTTTCTTGTCTTGCTTCCCTTGCCCTAATGTTCTCCTGCTTTGTGATATGTTCATTCATTCATTCATTCATTTTCTACCTCTTATCCGAACTACCTCGGGTCACGGGGAGCCTGTGCTCTAGCGTCATCGGGCATCGGGAGATGAGCCTGTGCTCATCTCAGGCGTCATCGGGCATCAAGGGAGGATACACCTTGGACGGAGTGCCAACCCATCGCAGGGCACACACACACTCTCATTCACTCACGCAATCGCACACTACGGACAATTTTCCAGAGATGCCAAACAACCTACCATGCATGTCTTTGGACCGGGGGAGGAAACCGGAGTACCCGGAGGAAACCCCCGGAACACGCAAACTCCACACACACAAGGCGGAGGCGGGACTTGAACCCCCAACCATGGAGGTGTGAGGCGAATGTGCTAATGTGTTATTTTGTGATTGGTAAATGTAGTCATGTGTCCTTCAGTTCCCATTTTCATTGGTTCCACATGTGTATTTAACCCAGAATGTTTGCCATGTTCTTTGTCGGTTGTAGTACTTTATGGTTCTCATCCTGTTTTGTTATTGTCCTTCCCTGGATTACTTTGTGATTTTGTTTATTAATTCTTCAACCTGCACTTGGATCCTCCACAACTTCACAGTTGTTTCTGAGTGATGGCAGTACATTGTGACAACTGTCTGTGGTAGAAACAGAATATTCTGAATGTTATTATTCTAAATATTCTAATGTAAGTTATTCATTGTGATGAGTGCATGTTTGCATATTGATGGATTTGGAGGCAGTTGTGAGATCTTGTAAAAGGAGAGACACTGTTCCTTAAAGCATTTGTAAAGACACTTTCACACCTACCTTGTTTGGTGTGGACCAGTTTTTTGGTTCATTTTGACAGATATGAACACTCCACCCACACTTCAACTCGAATCTACTGATGTAAATTTTTTGGCTTTAATAAAACAAGTTGAAGCTATATAATATGCTCCTCCTGTCACTGTGGCTTGGGTTGCATTACTGGAAGTCTCACCAGAGGAAGTTCTATACCCAGATGTTTGCAGCCCCAGTGCTGAGTGCAAATGACTCCCTGGTGAAGACTTAGGCATTTGCATCATCCGTGATACACATTGGCAATATGTTATCTGTTATATGTTAGCTGTCTCTTGCTGGCATTTGGGAAATCCCTGCAATTTGCAAATGTTGACTCTTCCATCAGTCGGAAACGTTGGCCAGGATATGGAGTGAATCTCTAATCTGGGCTGAATGCTAATTTGGTTTACATGCCCCCTTGGTGAGCCTGCCTGTTGATTACACAGTAGCCCTGTAGACCCACCATCATAATGGATAAAAACTACAGTTCTCCAATCCTCTTCCTTTTGGTGTTTCAAAGCCTATTTGGCAATAACAGAAATGGTAGACCCTGTAGTGGCAAACTTGCATCTGATTTGCAGACCTTGCAGACTTGCAGACCTACAGGATGCTTTTTTTAGGTTCCCTTTACTGTAGATTACTGTATGATTTTTATGACCTTTGTATGAATGCCTGCAGTGATTTCTTGATGTGCAATCCAATCCAGTGCTCATTTGATATGGAGGTAAAATATGTGGTACTCCTATGTCTAAACCAAGCCTGGCCATTGACTGATTATCATATTGAACCAAAGAGGAGCTGGTCACAAAGCCTCTATTGTGACATGCTTCGTGTCTCCTTCTCACGCACTTTATTATGAGGTGTGCCACACTAGATTCAAGATTAAAATTGCCCTTACCATTGGTATGAGCATAACAGTAAATTCTGCAGTAATAAGATGATCATTGGCATTGTTGGGATACATACACTATACATATGTCCAATGTAAGTGGAAACCAGACTATCACACCCATGTGTAGAACATCCCAAAATTGTTGCCATAAATTTGGAAGCACAGGATTGTATAGAATGTCTATGACTGATGAAGCATTAAAAATTACTTTTCTATTGCAACTAAAGGCATGATTTACCAAGGTTGGCATGGAAGAACTTGAGTGTCCTGCACATAGTCCTGACCTCAAACCCACTGAACACACTTGAGATAAAGTGGAATGATAACTAAAGTCTCAGACCTCCTTGCCTAACATAATTTATAGCCCTCACTAACGCTCTTGTGACTGAATGGGTAAATCCCCACATCCACACTCCAAAATCAAGTCTTCCTAGAGCTGATGGTATGGGATGTTCAACAAGTACATATTGGTGTGATGGTCAGGTTTCTACTTACTTTGGACATATAGTGTATGCTCAAATAACTAAAATCACACTAAATGTTTTGAGGATCAACTGTACCATAAATATGTGCTTGTATCACTGTGAGAATCTTTAACAACAGGTGATTTTATTTTTTAATCAAAGGTTGGGACTGAATAAGAAAGCTGCCATCTCATTTATCCTGTTCTCACAGACTCTCTGATTATATCTAAGATATACAGTACAGTACCTTCTTCTTTTATGTAAATAAACTTGAGATTTCAGACTCAAAATGTGTTGCATCCTGGCATGAATTCCACAAAGTGAGAAATGAGACACTGGTCCATGTTAAGGTGCTTTCACATAATTGCTGCAGATTTAAGCAGCAAATCTCTTGCTCTCGGTTCAGATCAGTTCTGGTTATTGGGGTGGCCACAAAGGGTTCCACATGGTCAGCATGAATACTCAGTTAGGCTGTGGCATTCAAACTTGACTGGTATTAAGAGGCCCAAAATGTGCTAATAAAACATTTCATACTCCACTCCTTCAGCAGCAGCCTGAACTGTTAGCATCTTTTGTCTATTGATTCATTCTGTTGATGCCAAATTCCTCCCTTAAGCATCTTCATGCTATGACAGAAATCGAGATTCATTTATCCAGTCTTTACCGATCTCAGATTCCTGTTTACAGAAGTAGAATTCAAGCTGACAGAAGTAGAATTCAAAGTGGTCTTCTGCTGTTGTTTGTAGCATATCTGCCTCAAGTTATAACATACTGAGTGTTTTGAGATGCTTCCTAAGTTTCCTAAGTTACTGTGGCCTTGCTGTCGGCTCTCAACTGCTCTTCTCTCAAAATCTCCACAAAATTGGCACTCGATTACATTGACTGTCTGATTGTATAATTGCCTAAATGAGTAGAAGCGCAGGTGTTCCTTATAAAGTGCAAGTATTTATCATAAATAACATATACATGCAATTGAAATTAAATTCCAACATTGATATAATCATTTTGACATTTTTTTTAACTAACCCCTGTCTTCTCTTCATCTCTGCGCCAATCAATGTAAATATGGAGCCTTTTGGCTCACACTGTGTGTGTGTGTGTGTGTGTGTGTGTGTGTGTGTGTGTGTCAGCTGTGAAGTAGAAATAAGAGATAGAGGGCCTGGCAGTAACATCTTGCACTAAATTCATGCTTCAAATTTACAAATACTAGGCATTTTTATTTATTCTCCTGGTGGGTTTTGACATGAGCAATGCTAAGGGGTTCAAGTGAATCTTTAATTTGTGCCTCCACTGAGGCGACAAGGTTTCGAGGATAAAGCCGAATTAGGTGCTGAAGAGCTGCAAATCTGTTCTCTGCTGATAAGCAGCAAAATTCAAAATGAATGAATTAATGAATCAGGAAGCTACTGCACACTACACACACACACACACACACACACACAGCAGATAAATAAGTGTAAAAGACAGAAGTGAATGGACATTCAGTAGCAGATTAGCTTTCCATTGCATAACACTGTGAACTGGGAAGAATTAGAAAAAATGTTTACATTCAGCAGCTTTTATAACTGCTGAAACACGCTCGTACACATTATATGCATTATCACTTCATCTTTATTGCCAGTCAAAAGTTTCGGAAGACACTACATTGTACATTTCCTCCTTTTAAATATTCTAAAATGTGAAAAATCTAAGAAATAGAGAGGCATAAATGGAATTCCGTCTGTTTTGGTTGTGTCCATGTTCAGGATTTTAAATGTATTTGTCTCCACAGTAGTGGTTAATATGAAGTTAGTATTTATTTTTTATCTAGAATACTAGAGGAAATATATGCATGAAATATGATATAGTCACAAAAACAGTTTTATTTATTGTGTTGTCAAACTCATTTCTGCCCTCTGAGATGCCCCAAGTGTGTGTTCATAAGCATCTATAATTTGAAGGTGTTATCTTCAATCACTTAAATTCTGTGTAAGGTTATCAACAGAGAGTAAAACACAAGTCCTGACTCGTTTTTATATCAGACTAGCGACTAGGAATATAACAATTCATCCATTATAATGATGAAAATAAGTCTGAGAATTCTATTTCCATTCTGCTCTCACTAAAGAATTTTTAGTGAAATCAGAAATGTTAGAAAGGTCTTTCTGGTGGTATATATTTTAACAAATCAGTAAGGCAAATTACAAAAATTGTTCTCATTTTTTGTAGTGACTCCAATTCTGAACTTGACATGACAGATTTACCGATTTAATAAAACATTCATTTCAGATCAGATAAGCAGCAGTTAATAAGCTCCACAAAGATTTAGGTTTCATGTCGATTGTTTCTCTGCATCATTTGGTCTGTTCTGAGGCATAAATTCTAATTACATAATAACATAACATCAAAAGTTCAGCTATTTGTAAAATTTATGTTGATAGCTTCAGTCCTCTTTCCTCTGTAAACTGCCTTCTGTAGCTACATTATGCATTAGCATTCAACATATGAAATATAATCAGAGGTATAAATGGTAGCATTGGTAAACACAATCAAACACAAACCCTGCATTACTGCATCTGAGCTACATGCTAACAACTGTGCTGTGGAGACAAAGTGATAAAGACAAATAAAAAAAACAAATGTATTTATTTCTTCAATTTTTATTTCTTTCTTTTAATAGCTATGCTGCATTTATCTTTGTAAAATACGTTGGCACATGAAAAATCTACGATAAAAAGCAGCCTCAATGTATGCTGTTTATGCTAATCTATGCTAAACTATGTTGTGATTAATATCATGCATTTGTAGTCATTCAGAATTCATTCCTTTTCTGTATTTCTTAGAAATAGGTGGATAAATAAAACAAACTAAACAAAAAAAAATCAGCAAAGTTTTTACATATTTGTGCATGTATTTTTTTTTCCTACAACATTAACAGCATTGGTGACATTAGTGACATTGTACTATTGTATAGCAGCATCTGCTTTTATAGCAGCATCTGCATCTGTATAGCAGCATCTGCATCTGCTGGGCAGAAGAGTTGGGTATGTCATAGAACCAGTAAAACTAGAAAGCTTAAAAATGTTCATTTGATTATTTTAGTCACCACAGTCTGTTGTAAACATAACAGTAATACCACACTGCTAGCTAACTGGCACTACCTGTTGGGTGTTTGCTTCTAGATAGCAAGCTGGATTGTATTCTTCCTCATAAATTCTTTCTTAGCAGCAACTAACCCTAACTCTTTATTTTATTAACAGGCTGAGAATGAAATCTCAGAAAGAAAAAAAAACGCATTTGTATAGACTTAATTTAGCTAAGCTGTTTGCTGTTTGCTAGCAAGAGACCCTGCTAATTTGCTGCCAGTCTGTAATGTGGTATTTTTTGACATCATTGTCAATGACTATAACTGAATTATTGTTCTTAGTATTAAAAAAAAACAAAAAACAGACCTGCAGAAGAACAATATAGCATAATTGGATAATGTATAATTTTTGTATTTCAGTTTTTTTTTTGATAATCACAAGATCCTTGAACACATCTGTACCGACTAACACAACATTAAATCCAACACATAATTGTAGCCCTATTTTTTGTTGTTTTTCTTCTATGCCCAAACATTTTGAGCTAGTTTTTGCAATTAATGTGTCTATAAATAAGTAAGTAACTTATAATAAATAAGATGTTGAACATTAAGATGTTCATTATAATTAACATCTTAACATCTTAATTAACATATAATTATGTTAAGATGTTTATTTTAATTTGCATTAAACTAACTGGTATCATTCACCTGCAAGGAAAGTAAAAGAGTTGCATCATTTAAGCAGGAAAATCGACACGGAGGTCTAAAGTGAGATGTAGAGAAAGGGCATGGTTTCCAGAGGAGAATTCCCAACACATTTGCAACTCATTGCCAGTTATTCCAGATGGGGAAATATTTTTTTGTTTCCATCCTTTTGAGTAATACTCCTAGTGCACTCCTATAATCAATTCCTGCACAAAAGGTGTAAAAGGTTGTCAGGTATAAAAATAATGGGTCTTTAATGGTGCTCTCTAATCTTTATTTCCAATGCTTCCTGGATAAATAAACTGCCCTTAGAGGAGATTTGGTGAATTAGCTTATTGAACCAAAATCAGATTTAAATCAACTATAGTGAGATAATTTGCTGAAAGCTTATAGTGTGAAGCATTTATCTTGTTTTTTTTTCATCAAACCCTCACTGACCTCAAAGTTTCACCCCTACGTTTCATATTTTAGAGAGTGGAAATACATACTAAGACTAGTTCATGATTTAGCTATTAAATGCAGCCAGAGGACATAAGACATACAGTAGGACATGTTATTAAAACATTATATTATGTATCATCAGGGTGAGGGTGAGCGGTATGTTGTTTGTTTTTATATGTTTTATTATTTGAGGCTTGTGAGTTGGCTGACTAAATCACTACTAAATCTAGTACACTGCCAATTATACCTAGCCAATTATAACCTCTCGCTGCACAGGAGTCTTTATTCAGAACTCAATTTCACAGTCCTGATTCAAGATAAAAACTACAACTTCCTTTTTATTTCACTATTTTACTTATGTAATGAATAAATAATACCTGTGTGTACTGCATAAAACAAAATACAGCATGCTATTATAGGAAAATAATCATTGATGGGGTGTTGATGTAAGTTTTTCCTATAGTTTACATCTTGTATCCAGTTTAAAAATGTCATGTTGAAATTGAGATTTTTGTTCAATCCAAATGACAAAGTTTTTTAGGGTAGAAAAATTGGTTGAACAATTGATTAGAATATAGAATAGAATTAACCAAACATGTTCAAACTTATCACTTAATTATTAATGAATGTCATTCTGATTAGCCCCAAAAAAAGATTAGCTGCTTCTGTAGGATATTTTTGATTTGGCTCTGGTTGGTTACAAGCAAGATACAGGATCTTGGTACTGAATTAAAAAAAAATAAAAGATCAGTTGGGAGAAGGGGAAAAGCATTCCCCAAGCATTACCACATAACATGGAACATCGTGAAGGCCAGATGCACTTGATTCAACATATATATTGTGAGCAGCTGTGTTTTGCATCTCAGTAAGCTCCTCATTTGTCCTGCTTAGGTACATAGCATCTTCTTATAAGGATTGGGTGACCTCTTAAAGGGGCGGAACGTTCCGATCAGCTGCCTGTCCACTAATATCAGAATGAACATGACTGACTTTCAAACGTTAGCCAGAAACACTTAGTGTTAAACACTTAGAGTCTGTAGACATGGTGTAAATAAACTGAGTATAAAGTTCAGTTTAGTAATTTTTATTTATTTGTGAAATTTGTTGTTTATAAGTCTAGCTAGCTCCGAAGTTCAGGGTGCATAAAGGTCTGTACAATAAAATTGATTGTGTATAATTTTAAGTCTGTTTTAGATTAAGTGAAGTGTCCACTTGACAGAATCCTATGAATAAGATTTTACTATAGAAAAACATACATATTTTCCATAACAGACAGTTGCACTTCCTCTATTTTAGTAACCACAAACTGCTTGTTTTGAACCATAAGGTCCTCTTGCATTTGAATAAATAGCAAGAATTTTTGCATGAAAGAGTGAAACAAAATTGTGGTATAAAAATCCATTGTTAGAATCTTTCTCCAAACAGACTGAGTGCTTTGAGGTTTATACGTTTGTGTAACCAATTTATTGTTAGTTTGTTCTTTTTGTTTTTTAGGTAAATTTTGTTGGTTGTTATATCACAGTACAAAAAGATGATTTACCTTGGTTTAATTTTTTTTCCTTTACAAAAACACTGTTTGGTCTCTCCAAATCCACCTTGTATCCACCAGCGATTACAACTTCGTATTTTACCCTTTGTGTCCATATAGAAGGCATATCAATGATTAAAAATATGTTTTTGTTTATTTAGATAATGAGGAACTCCTGTGAATGAAATTATAGCTTACTTTAATATAAACCTGTGATCGGATTTAAGGATTCAAGGATTCCCTAGCACCGTTATAGATAGTGAAATAACAACAGTTCTTGCTAGCAAACTGAAACAGTTAGTCCCCACTATAGATATAAGAGTGTGTGGTTAAGCCATTAGTCATCAGTGGGAGGATGTACAGTAGCCTCTGGTGAACATGTTAAAACATCTCTAAAAGGCAAAAGTCAGTGAAATCCTGTCTTGTGAAAAACTGAGAGCAAATTGAAAGTTGTTTATGTTTGCGTTCATATTATATAAGTGGAATAAATCTGATTTTTTTGCCTGCTTGTGTCATACATTGTGAACACAACTGTGTGATTTTTTTAACCCTATTAATGTTGTCATGTGACCAGGGGACTTTAGTAAGTGAGAGAACTTTAGTGAGAATAGTGCAAATAATACAGATTGTGGATACCTGCCCATAACACACATATGTGATGTACAGTAGTTGTTGAGGAACCCATTTAAGATTTTAGAAGGGTTTGGAATGTAGCTTTGATTATTTGTGTTTATTCAGCCACAAAGACAATCAGGCACTGAAGTCAGGACTCAAGGCTTTGTGCAGGACACTACAGTTCTTCCACATCCACCCTGGAAAGCATGTCTTCAATGAGCATGCATTGTGCATGAGAGCATTGTCGTGCTAGATCACGTTTAGGATCTGTTAGTTCCACTACAGCTTACTAACACATTTGGGTCTGATGGTCAGGTGTCCAAAAAACTTTGAACCATTTTGTGTATTTTACCGATTAATGTTTTATTTCATCAGTGAAATATTCCGTGATAAAATCTTGGGATCATTTACTTATTGAAGATTACCAGGATCTGTATTGTAGCAAAAATCCATAAGAATAAACTGTGAATTATCACAATTATCAGCGAAATGTAGGAGGCTAGCTGGTGTGGTTAGTTGTAAAGATGAGCAACGAAGCAACAAGAAGAAAATCTGGCATGAAAGCTGGTAAATAATAATCACTCCTTACAATTCATTTCCAGAAATAAGAGATCTGCTTTCTGCTATTCTTTTGGCTCACACGTCCAAGATGGGTGAATTTGTAGAATAAGATTTATTGTTGTCAACTTGGCAAAGCAAAATCCTTTCCCATGTTCCTGTGTCCTTTCATACTGTTTAGGTTGTAATGCCAATGTAGCCAAAATGCATACATATTACACACAAGCATGCATTTATTTATTTTTTTTTTCTTCAATTATTGTGATTATTATTATTTTTTTAAAATCACAGTTAAGGTTGTCTGTCATCAGCTTATTTGTGTAGAAAGCAGGAATACTAATAATCTACTCATCACTGTAGAGCTCATTTCTAGTCATGTAAATATGATAGTCAAGGTGCAACTGTCACAGAATGCATGCTGTTCATGAATGTTATGCATTTAAATAATAATTCACACATGCAAAAAAAAGTTAGTGGCATCACATTAATGAATCCCATTCACAGATGATGTAAAAGACATGCAGGGAGCTGATTGGTCAATTTCCATCCAAATGTTTAGGCAATCTTTCTTGCCAATGGCCACTTTTCTGTTCTATATACTTGTATTTCTTCCTTACTTTCACTCCACCCATCCCTTTTCTCTCCTTGTTTTTGTCTTTTTATTTGTCTTTCTTTCAAGGCTTTCTTTCTTTCTTCCCTCCTTCTGTCCTTTCTTTCTTTCGTTCTTGCTTCCTTCCCTCCTAGATTCCTTCTTCAGGATACTTTATGAGCTAACACTATGTTGTTGCCTACTAAACAGATGGATGGAAGCACACATTGTTGTGTGGCTGCAGGAAGTCACTCATGCATCCTGGAAGAAGTGGAGAACTCCTTGAGATAGTGGATAATTGAGGAAAAACTGGAGCATTCCTGAAGGAAGTGGAGATCTCCTCTACTGACGTCCTGTCTTGTTATTTACAGGTATTCTAATAAATAAAATCCATATTATTTAATGACCTAGTTATTACAGAGGTTCTACATGCATCTGAGTATATAGGCATATAGTAAGTTACAGCCAAGAGGTCTGCAGTGAGCAAGTTTTGCATGCATCTGATTATTTTATAGTCATGATCTATGTTCATAAGCACTTCAGCCAAGTGGCCAGTAGGGAGCAGGGCGTGCACCAGCAGAAGCAAGAATGATTGGCTAAAATGATAGGATGTTTGGGGGCAGAGTTCATTTAAAAGCTAGTATTAATTAGCTCTGAGCTTCTGTGCTAGGATATTCAGAGTTTATGAAGGAGAAACCCTCGAACTCGTCCTGGTCGAGGTTCATGATGACTTCCTGGTCGGGTGGAGTGAGCACCGGGGGGTGACGTGTGAAAAAGCGATCAAAATTCTCCGCCTCTCGGCCACACTGTAAAAAGGAAAAACACAAAAAGGAAAACCGAGTGATGGATGGAGGGAGAAAAGGATGGAGGTGAGAACAACAGAAAAACAGAAACATGGAGGATAAATATGACTTATGAACACTATCTACACAATGAAGGGATGGAACGTGTGAATGAGGCATGTGCCGATCTTTGGTTACATGACATACTGCGATATTCAACACAAATAATATCGTTTTTCTTTTTCCTTCAGAAGATGCAACCTAGGTAGGCAGCATTTTAGGAGCAATGCAAACATGTGGAGTTATACAGTGTAACATATTTATATGGTTTTAATGGAAATCACCTGTAAGTAACCAAGCATGTTCATGACGCCAGTAATTTACTTCAGAGACACCAACAAAATCACAAAAGAAAAAATAATGGTAGTATGAGGTAGTATTAAATCTTTCAGTAATGCAGTTTAGTATAAGATATTTAAACCTACTAATTTAATTTTTGCATCAAAATTTAGTTATTTTTGCAGTTACACATTTTGAGATTATTAATTGAGTTTCACACTACTCAAATTCAGGTACATTTCTGTTTTTGGCCCTTTTCGCTATCCACATTTAATGTAAACTCTGCATTTTAATCCTTACCCACTTCATCAGCACTGTTAATAATAAAAAACACTGTTATATATTCAGCATCATCGTCACAATACATTGAATTATCCATCTCCTTGGATTTATTTATTTTCTTGCTCAAAGAAGTCACACAATCTGAAGATTTATTAACAACTCCTATATATTCATGCAAAGATCCAATCAGCCAATCATGTGTCAGCTTCACAATTCATAAAATCATGCAAATACAGGTCAAGATCTTGAGTTCTTGCTCAAATCATACATCAGAATTGGGGGAAAAGTGTGATCTAAGTGACTTCTTGGTTCCAGATGGGCTGGATTGAGTAGTTCAGATACTGCTGATCTCCTGATCCAAAAAACAGTTTGCACAGGATGATGCAACAAACAAACAAAGGAACAAAGAAAAGAACAAACAAAAAACTTCCAGTGAGCTCAGTTCTGTGTGGTGGAGATGCCTTAATGATGAAAGAGATCAGCACTGAAAAGAAGGTAGCTAAAGTAGCTCAAATAAGCACTCTTGACAAAATCCATTAAAACATACAGGATGTCAAACCTTGTGTGGGCAGCAACACCAAGTACAGGAATTTGAGGCACAGACTAAGTGAAACAGGAGAATTAAAGATAAATGACTTTCCAATCCAAACTTCAGTCATTAAAGTCAACTCTCATTACCACACACGCTGCAGCCGAAAAGCCGACAGCATTGTGGATGAGCTCACACACCCCTCACACACTCTATACACTCCTGCAAAAAAAAAAAGGTACCAAAGCATTCAGGTCCTCACAACAAGACTTTGAAATGGTTTCTTCCCCAAAGCCATTAGACTCCTAAATTCCCACAATAAAACTGAACACACACATACATCTCTGTTTACAACTCCACTTTTTTCAGTGCTGCCAACCTTTTTTTTTTGCACCTTTCACTTTTAATGCTGCTATCACCTTCTCCTGTCATTATGTGTACATATATTTTTAACAAGCATCCTTATTTGTACACAGGACCAGACAGACTGTATTCTGTGCTATCTTATGTATCTGTCGTGTAGTGTATTGTACTGTCTGTCTGTCTGCACTGCCTCTTGTCTTGCACTGTTTGCCCTAGACTGCATTGTATGCGGCTAGGTTAAAAAATACTTACTATTTAGCCCTTACTTCTGTGTTGTTTTCTGGCGCTCTGTGTTTCTAGTTCATTTCACCGTGTACTGTATCAACAATATATGGTCAAAATGACAATAAAAGCTTTTTGACTTGACTTGATTTGGTGAGACTATGCAAAGTGTATCTTCAGTTTAGCAAAGTGTATCTTCATCAGATATTGGTTTTCATACCATTCTACATAAACTCTAGAGACAGAGGAGATCAACAGTTTCTGAAATACTCAATGGCACCAATGATCATGCGTCGGTTGAAGTCACATCGATTTTTACTCCTTCTGATGTTTGACGTGAACATTAACTGATGCTCAACATATCTCCAAGATTTCATGCATTGCGCTGTGCTGCCATTTGATTTTCTGTTGGGATAATTGCACAATTCCTCATGTATAGTACACAGGTGTTCCTAATAAAGTGGCCAGTGAATGTTGGTCGGTCTAATATAAACAACACTACATTGAGTGGAACACATCCAGAAACAGACTGTGGAGTGAACAAGGAGAAACAGGAGATGTCTTCCTACCCTGAAACTGGAGGAGACGATTTTGAATAGAACTACCTATGAACTGGAACAAAATCACTTACCTCATCAGCACTCATTTCTTCATGCACAAGTGATTGACATTAAAGCAACAACACAAAATCCTGATCTCTCAAAAGCATTAAATAAACACAGAGCCTTTATTTCCCCTGGATTGGACTTATCCGTTTGCGCTGACTCACAGGTAATCAATCGAACATTACAGCTGGGAATTGTAGGTACTTTCCACCAGTTAATGGAAAGCCTTAACAAGGAGATTCCTAAGGTTGTACGTCATCATTCCCCTCAAATACCTCAAACAGTATCTTTGCAATCCTCTTCCAGTGAACACTAGTTTAACAACCTCTACTCTGCCCTTAGCCTGGATCTACCAGACATGTCAAGATTTCCTCAAAAGTTTAAGCCTCAGATATAGCAATGGTAAAGCAATATTAATGAGTCAGCAATGCTATAATTCTCACTCACACCTGTTCTTATTCAGTGCAAGTTAGCTTACTTGTTAATAGAGTTACCGCTTTGTATCTAATGCTGCCTTCACATGCTACCAGAATTATTGTGATTACAAGTTTCCTACTCGGAAGTCACACATGAATGTCACATCAAGTAATTTCAAATGGAAAACCTACTGTATAGATTATTTTGATATCCGATTTCAAAAACGTTTACCATAGCAGAGATAAACAGTTTCTATACTGATTAAGAAGCATTGTTCATTTTTCTAAATCCAGATAAAGCTAGCTAACTGTCAGTAATATGTGGTATGGTGGAAAACCTCTAAAAAAAGAACAAAGAAAATATAAATACGTAAGAACCTGCCGTTGTTTGTGTTTCAAATTCTATCCGAGAGCAAAGCAGTTGAACACAACTTATTCATTATTTCGCTCCAGAAGTGGGAATTAGGATCATTCCTGTAGCACATGAAGGTAGCATAAGCTGTTACTGAAGAAGGTAGGGTAAGTGGAGGCTCAGTGGTTAAGGCTCTGTATATATAAGTCTATGTGACAATGTTTAATGTTTGTCTGTCTAATGTTTATATGACAAATAAAGTCTTCTTATTATTTTTTTTCAGTTTGTGTTGCACCAGAAGTGCTTACAAGCAACAATAATAAGGTACTTCCATTATCTTGGAAACCATTAAATATATAAGTGTTTACAGTGATATGAGGATGAAATATCGGCACATGTCTGACACAAACACAACACAAATACACACTGACACATGAGTGTTTCCCATAAGAATGGCTTCTTTCTGTCTCTATTCTCGATCTGGGTTACTGTCAGAAATTTCTCTTTATCTTTCAGTGTCTTACTGCCTGTTTTTGTCTTGTTGATTTGTATGTTCATCGCTCTGTTATGCTTTTGTTTTGTGTGTCGTTCTGTCTCAAGTATCATCTTTCTTCCTGTCAGCCTTTCCATGCCTGCCTTTTATTATCTATCTATCTATCTATCTATCTATCTATCTATCTATCTATCTATCTATCTATCTATCTATCTATCTACCTACCTACCTACCTACCTACCTACCTACCTACCTACCTACTTAGCTACCTACCTACCTACCTACCTACCTATCTCGTAGTAATTATCAGTAAATGCCCAAAGAAGCTAAAAATATTAATTATAATTATGGTTTATATTTAGTATAGAAATTTCGTAATTAATTCTAGTGTTTAGAGTTAACTCGCCACTAAGGAATAACTCAGTGCTAGCACTCAGAGCTAACTTAATGCTAGCAATAAAAATGACCTCAGTGCTAGCACTCAGAGCAAACTCAGTGCTATCACTTAGAGTTACATTATTGCTCCATTATTTACAAACTAAGTGCTTGTGGTTATCATTTAATTGCACTACAGATTAAAAGGTTGTGAGTTCAAATCTCACTGCTGAAATATGAATAAGATAAATGTTAGCCACTCTGGATAAGAACGTCTGCTAGATGTTGTAAATCTGAGAATAATTTATTAAAAGCTGTGCAAAAAACAAAAAAACCATGTAATATCATTTATTAATATTTTAGAACAGAGAACAGCTATTATTTGTGTAGCGCTCTACCCCAGATGCTTACCAGCAATTTGATGATCTAGCATTGTAGGTAGCACAAAAATAATGCAGCCTGTGTTTGTGTCAATTAATGCTGGCTGTTTTCTTTGTTTTCCTGTCTGTCATTTTATCAGTCTATTCACCTTTTCTTCTGTCTTCCTTGATTGTTTGCTGTACTGTAATTAGCCAGAGTACTGTTGTTCACTCTTATAACTGGATTATACACATACAGCAGAACTACAGCCATTCACTGGTTTATACACACACACACGCACACACACACACGCACACACACACACACACACACACACACACACACACACACACACACACACACACACACAGCTATCTCGCTCTCACAGCCCGCCTGAGAAAAGCTGGATTTTCCCTCATATCTCTAACCAGCCTCCTGCACACAAGGATAAAGTAAAGGAGCGAGAGGCATGACAGAGAAAGAAGAAAACAGAAGAAGGAAATAAAATAATAGAAAAAGAAGGGATGTTTTACTAAACACTATTAATTAGTCCTGACTTTTACAAGTCAAACAGTCAAATTTGAAGTTTGCACCAATAAAAGAATCCAGTGTATTGATAGAGAAGATACAGCCAGCAAACAGGCTAATCAGACACATGACGGAAAGAAGGAAGGAAGGAAAGGAAGAAAGAAAAAAGAAAGAAAGAAAGAAAGAAAGAAAGAAAGAAAGAAAGAAAGAAAGAAAGAAAGAGGTGGAGATAGGAAGACAGGATAAAAAGAGAGAAAGAAAGATTTGCCCATGTGTGTATAAGTGTGTGCGTGTGTGTGTATGTGTGTGTGACTTGCCAGTTAATTATATAGCTTATACCTACTGTACTGTACATTTATTCCCAAATCCATCTCCCATGTAGTATCAGTTATACACAGGCCATCTGTCGCTTTGCACACTTTGTTGCGGTCATGGATCTGTTTCAGTGATCTGTTAGAACATTCCTACCTTGACAACATCCTCTTTAAACAAGTTTACCATCTATGTTTCTCAAGAAACTGCCTCTTAACCCTTCTGATTACTCAATTACTATGGAGCATCTACAGAACCAGCACTGGCTTTAAGTGCTCAATGTGCTACTGATGGATATGTTTCACATTAGCTAGAGCTGGAATTATTTGCTACTGCTGGCAGAAGTGCTTGGGCGCAGTTATAGTTATCAGTTTAACTAGCTACATGAAGTGGAACGCATTGTTAAAACGGTTAAGATAATTCAGTGAAGCTCAAAGCTACAGTTAAAAACACTAGCATAATTATTGATGCTAGTCTATTAATCTACCCATCAAACTAATATGTCTATACTGTAAATTATGCTCATCCTGTTCAACTACATCGGCTGCCTGCTTGGCTGAGTTCTGCATTGGCTTCTTGTGCTTATGATATGGTTTGGGTTTTGCCTCCTTTATAAACTCCTGAAGTAGTAATGCTAATAATATTAGTAATATACAGTATGCAAGAGTATATGTGTGTATATGTATTTGTGCATACAAAACAGGTATTTTTTTGTGTGTGTGCACGTGTGTGTGTGTGTGTGTGTGTGTGTGTGTCTGTGTATGTATGACTCACAGCTTTAGGTTTGAATGGTGGTTGAACCTCTTTGTTCTCAAGCTTCTCCCAATCCATGTAGCGGAAGAAACCGTGCTCTCGGATGTCTCTTTCTCCCTCTGGCCCACATCCTAGACGTTTTCCAGGGTGCTTTGTCATTAGCTACATATAAACACACAGAACATAAAAACTAAAATCTCTCACTTAATGCTGCTTTGTTGAATTTGATAAGACAGTAAAATAAAGTTAACTCATATGGCACAATGCAAGCAATAGTGTAACACCTGGCTTCCTATCTGGCGTACTGATTGGTTTTGATTACAGAATGTAATATGATACCTTCTGTTAACTACTTTATAAGTGATCTTGGCTTTTATATACACTACAATATACATTGAGGTCTTAGCTTAGAGCTAATAGATGCTATTATATTGTGTAATTGTGTAACACCAGTAATTTAGGCTAACAGGTATCAAGAAAGGAAAGTAACATTACAAGGCTTGTGATTGGCTAATCAGATTAAAATTTAAGAGCTCTTAATGCCCTTTGTTGTCCCCAATCAGCAACATAAGGAGGTATATTTTTACTGCATAAAATGCAAAGAACAAGAAGAAGTTCAGATGTTTCCATCATGCTAACACTCTAGAATGTTAACTACAGGATTGACAACTGTGGATTCTTAAGTAGATGCTTTGCTAAGTGGCTAGTATGACAGAGAGTGTAACTCTGTCGACAAGGGGGTCAAAAAAATATTTCCAGGGCCATACTGTATGTTCTCGCTGTCCTACAACACTGGAGCCCTGCGTTCTCATTCTCAGGGTTCAAGAAATGGATTATTACATGGAAAAGTTAAAGAAACATTGGTTACGCACTCCTTTACAGATGGCCACTGCTTCCTTAGACATTGATTTGGGATATGACACGTGATGTTCCATGATGGACTGGAACAATTCGTCTTCATCCTCTCCGTCAAATGGGGGCTGGGAAACAGAGAGAGAGAGAGAAACAGAGAGAGAGGGTAATAATAATAATAATAATAATAATAATAATAATAATAATAATAGAAGATGATTAAGTGAGAGAGTGCGTGTTTTTTTACCTGTCCAGCTAGCATTTCATACAGCAGAACCCCAAACGCCCACCAGTCTACCGACTTCCCATACGGCTGATACGCAATGATCTAACACACATACGCAGATGCAATTTGTGAAAGAAATGAGACATGTACACAATAGAATATAGATTAAAATCTGCTGTGCCTTAAGAGTGCCACTGTACACTTGGCTGGAAATGTACAATTTATCTTTCACACGTTTGTTCGTTTGTTCCGTTGAAGCAGATAGTACAATAGAAAAGACTTGTGATAATCAGCAAGAGATGTGCTCATACTGTATGTATGGGGAGATAGAGATGTAGTACTGTTTAGTATGGTGACAAGTGGGAAGGATTTAATTAAACTTTTTTTTTATTCAAACTACCTGAGGAGGCATTTTTAGCTAAATTAGCTTTAACTGAGGTAAGAATCTTACACATTTTTAGCTAACTAGTGAACTTGAGTGAAAATTGTATTACATTATTTATTTATTTATTTCATTTCAACTATTCAAGTTTTTTTTTTTTTCACCGCAGCTGTGTAGTACTACTCGAGTAAAAGTACAACAAAATGGATGCCAGTACAGCTTGTGTCAAATTAATTCGAGAAGCTTTTCTGGTCGTTTCAGCCTTCAGCTGGTGCAGTGCACAGTGAAGCAACGTTCCTTCTAATGTAGACTGTGGTGCTACATGAAAGAGCAAAGCAACATAAAGAAAAGCAAGGAACTAAATACAGTAACACAGGACTGGCAAGACAGACAGTACAATACAGTTTACAGTTTACTGACTGGTACATAGTCCTATAGTGAATAAAGTGCAAGTAAACATTTTACAGATGTAAACATAAAGGACAGTTTATCGCATCGGTATAGCAGAGATGTACAGTTCAGGTGTGGAGTTAAAGTACAACTAAAACTACGTATACAAATGATTTCTAAAGACATTGATGTTCTTTGACAATGCAAGCCCCTACAGTATGAGCTCTTTTTCATTTTTCTTTTTTAAAAGCTGTGTTAGAAACAAATTATGTCATCGTTATAAAGTGGAAATAGATATGACTGACGCATGGCCGTAATTAGCCTAGAGACTCGATGCACTTCAAATAATAGCCTTATTTATAGCCCTCATAAAAACTGCACTAAAAAAAAAAAACTTCAAGAGAAATCAAGCATCTCTTGAGAGAAATATTTGAAGAGATGATTGTTGGATGAGAAGAAAGTGTTTGTTGGATTAGATGTAAATGATTGTATTAAACCTCTGGGACTTTAAAGCTCTTTAATGCTTCTGAATGTGAAAACTACTTCAAATAAACTATTTTTTAATAAAGTGTTACTGGTAATTCTAACATTAAAAAATATGTGGAAAGAAAAAAGAAAAAAAAGTGTTCATTTGGAGTGAATACAGCTCATTGATTTTTGGGGAAAACTCGTGTCACGTTTTATTGAGCTGGCTCAACTTTGGCTTCACCCCGCCTCATGCACATTTAGTTTTTTGATTTAAACAAAAAAAAATAAAATAACTTCCTGCGCCTGAGCAGGAAGTTTTGTGTCATTCCCGTGTAGCATTCACAAGTCCCTGGTGTAAATTTTGCCTTACTTCAACCCCAGCTGTGGATGCTTCAGAGGTACACACAAGTGTCTGGATAAATACTTCAGGGGATTATCACATCCTCACTGCAATACAAGCTTTTTTGCAGCCTTTAAAATAGACGATGATGATGATGATGATGTGAGTTTAGGTACCCTAATCATTTTTGAGCAGGAAATTCAGGAGCAAGTCACATACAAATCAGTGTTCTGTCTTGTTTTCTTGATGAGTCTATTGTAAGGAACACTTGGGATGGATTACAGTGACATTCTTTGTGTTCCTGAGGTAGCTGAGATAAATATAAATACCTGTCTTTTAAACTGGAAAATATAGTAGGTCAAGAGAAATCGCAATGGATGATTCTGTTGTGGATGGCTTTCTTTTCCTATTCAGACTAGGGAACCTAGTCAGAAATTAGTATTCATTTTGAAGCAGCATGTTGGACTAAATTATATTTGTCCTTTATTTGTTCATGGACACACAGACAAAGCAGAGATGATGCTGGCTGCTTTTCACAACCTGGATTGAAATCACATCTAGACTGTTGTTTATAATACAGTATTAAATAGTACACAGCTCTAGACATCTCGAGTCATTTGTCACCTGTGAGTTTCTTTCTCCGTTTATTCTATGCCACATTCACAGCTGGTGTAAAGAGAGCTTAAGTTAACACTGTTACACATGATAGCCTGATTAGCTTAATTCTTATATTTAGATATTGAATTCAGCAGCAGCAGAAGCCTTTATTTGTCACATACAGTACAGTATGCATTACAGTCTTGTTCACGGGCCCAACAGTGGCAGCTTAGAAGTGCTGGAGCTTGAACCCCAATCCGCCAATCAACAACCCATTGCCTTTCAGCACATCTTAAGAAGTACAGTAATAAATTTCCTCCATTGATGTCTCCTTCACCCTTTATTATGTATTTTAGACCAATGATAGTGATTGTTTATGTGTACCTGTAACAGGCATGTCCTATACACAACACACACACACACAAACCTCAGGAGCGATGTAATCTGGGGTTCCGCAGAATGTTTTAGTGGTCACTCCCTCTAACATGTTCTCCTTACACATCCCGAAATCTGCAATCTTAATGTGACCTTCAGCATCCAGCATTACATTGTCTAACTTCAGATCTCTACAGAAAAGACACAGAGCATCACAAAGAGCATCACTTTATCCAAAGCTTGTTTATCTGGTCACTACTTTCTGTTTATCTAACAATGCACTTTCTGTTTATCTGTTTGGAGATATACTGTACAGTACATCACATCGATCTGGGTTTATACTCAATTCCTGTTTGTCTGATCCTGGACTTCCTATTTAAGCTGCAAACGGAATGAATAGTTCTGTGAAAAATAAGCACAATGTGCATATGTGTCTACTCACCTGTATATGATGCCTTTCAAGTGCAAGAAGAACAGGCCTATGGCAATCTCCGCAGAGTAAAACCTACACACACACACACACACACACACACACACACACACACATACATACAACCAGCATATTTTAATACTATATTCTATGTACTTGATTATATTGTACCTGAGGGACAGTAATGTCTCAAATCGAATGCAGTACCTAAATATCTTTCCAAAATTGCCACACAAAATAATTATATAAAAAAAGAATCATTATTTGCATGACCGGTTCTTTCGCTCCTGCTTTTTTTGTTTTCTTTCCTAGTTTTCTTTCTGCTACAAAATGTTGTTTCTAGAAACAAACTATATACAGTAGTTTATATAATTAATATACAGTTAATGCAGTCACTTCCATTCTTTGGCTAAATCTCTAAATCTGTTATGTTATACTTCAGTCTAATATAGAATAGAGCTATAAATAGAGCTAAATAAACAAACTGTAAGAGAAAGAAAGAGAGAGGGATAAAAAAGATATGTCTTGGATTTCTTAGCTTCTGAAAACCTGTCATTAAGGCATGACAATATTAAGCATCTTGTTTTGACAGCTCTGGTTCCTCTATGTCTTAACTCTCTTCCTCCATGTGCCTTGGTCTCATTTTCTCTATCAACTTACTGGACGTTTGTCTCTCTGTGAGAAAGATAAGAGGAAAGCTTCTTCAACACGGCAGGAATAAAATGTGAGAAAAGAACTCGGTGGAGCGAAAGAAAAGCTATGATGGAAAAAAAGACAGAGAAAGAAGGAAAGAGAAGGACACATCTGAAAGGAGATTAAAAGGTCAACACAGTCAGCTTTTGTATCGGCAAAGTCTCTCTCTCTCTCT
Source organism: Tachysurus vachellii (assembly GCF_030014155.1). Classification (NCBI taxonomy): domain Eukaryota; kingdom Metazoa; phylum Chordata; class Actinopteri; order Siluriformes; family Bagridae; genus Tachysurus; species Tachysurus vachellii. The sequence goes on from NC_083477.1 coordinate 16,534,434, forward strand.
CTCTCTCTCCTTTCCTTCTCATTCCGTTTGCTGTGTTTTTCCATTCAGGAAGTAATTTATGGTTCAAATCGAAAATAAACAAGAAGACTGAGGGATAAATGGCCTTGAAGAGGGGTGCGTGAGAGAAAAAATGGGCTTTTTTTTTACCTACACTTGTCCTCATTCACACCTAATCAACCAGCAGTCGACAGGGAGAGAATGGTCAGATAAGGAGAGACAGACAGATACATATTGACCCTCCATGGCTGCGTCCCAAATAGTGGGTCAAACTTTAGTCTATATTTTACAGAAAGAAATCTCCTAAAATGTGAAAACACTGATGCTTGAATAATTCTAGTTGTAATTAGCACTGCCCCTAAATTAAATATATACAGTAATAGGACTTGATCCAGCACATTTTATTTTTTGCATTTCTTTTTTTTTCACTGTGCACACATTTTACTGTGCAAAGCTTTGAGACACTAAACAGAGATCATTAAACCATGTGTGCGCTAGACTTAACACTTGAGGCTCATCACATTACATAAGTTCTAAATTCTGAACTCTACCTGCTTCCACAATAAAATTCCTCTAAATAACTAAGTCGTTAACTTTTCTCTAAGCATCATAAAGGTTATAACACCTGCATGGCATCTGTTTGATGAACATTTTTCTGCCTAGATCTTTGCCACACGTCATGTGACAGTGGAAACAACTGTTCAATTTCATTTATCCGACACAGTAGATCAATAATGTCACTTAAAGGAAGGGTGATTTAGACTGAAACTCTAAAAGAACCAAAAGTTGTAATTTCTCAGTTGAAGTTTTTTGACAACTCAGAGTTACTGGGGCACGGTGGCTTAGTGGTTAGCACGTTCGCCTCACACCTCCAGGGTTGGGGGTTCGATTCCCGCCTCCGCCTTGTGTGTGTGGAGTTTGCATGTTCTCCCCGTGCCTCGGGGGTTTCCTCCGGGTACTCCGGTTTCCTCCCCCGGTCCAAAGACATGCATGGTAGGTTGATTGGCATCTCTGGAAAATTGTCCCTAGTGTGTGATTGCGTGAGTGAATGAGAGTGTGTGTGCCCTGCGATGGGTTGGCACTCCGTCCAGGGTGTATCCTGCCTTGATGCCCGATGACGCCTGAGATAGGCACAGGCTCCCCGTGAGGTAGAAGATGAGTGAGAGTGAGAGTGAGAGTTACGATGTGAAGAAGTTTAGTTAATGAGAGATGCTATAGGATTTACAGTGTAATTTTCTTAGCCGTTTACCAAAGCATCTGTGGTTGAGGTCTTTATTTGGCTAAATATGATGATATGATCTGAAAATAGTACTCATGGTACTATTAGAGCATTGTGTCTAATGTAGTGGAGTATATTAGTATGTGGCGTGTGTTGTTCCTCTTCTCAGAAATTCACTTCGTTTTTAGATAGAAACCTACCTAGAGAGAGCTGTGTGTGTGTGTGTGTGTGTGTCCTCATTAACTGAAGGTCGTTCTGCAGTGGCAGTAAGAGCAGCACTGTAGGGGTCTGAATATATCTATTCTCTCGTTCTTTGTCTTTCTATCGGTTTCTGTCTCTCCCCGACTTCAAACGCAAGGCAAAAAGAAACATGGAGAATGTCAGAAAGACACTGATGAAGAAGAGCATGGAAGAGCGTGCCCTGCAACAGAAGGAGAGGAAGAGAGAGGCACAACAAACGAGGCAACCGAAAAAGAGAAGCGTAGACTGAGAGAATGAGGGAAAGAAATCAAACACACGAAGAGAGACATAGAGAAAGTTGAGTTAAGAAGGAATATTGAGGAATTAATACTGAAACCTTGAAGGTTTGATCAAAATAAAGGGGTTTTTAAATCCCAACTGTGTGATTCTAACTTTGGACTTAAGTCTTTTTTTTTATGTGATTATTGACTCGATCTTGTCTGTCTGATTCTATCTGAGATCATTTTTTCATATGTAAGTGCTTATATAAAAATTCAGAAAACCAAGCAGAATAATACAAACGTCTGTAAATTTGTAAAATGTCCAAGCAAATAAGTAAAAACAAGAAATCATATGGCCAGAAAGCTGAAGATCAGAAATTTGGCCAGACAGCTGAAGCTCTAAATTGGATGGAGATGGGTAGTTATAAATGTAGAAAACACTTTAGGCTCCTGGGAAAAATAGAATTTGAATTTGATTCTTATTGAAACAACAAGATTCAATAGGAGATTAAATTCATAAACCTTCGCAGGTTTACAAACCAGGTAGCGAAAGCAGAGAAATAAATCTGTCAGTTATCAGTGTAGCACTGATATAAAAGCAGATCAAGAACGAAAGTAGACCGAGAACTGACCCAATGACAGTCTTCACTATTAAAACTATAAGCTGATTAAACTAAATCTCACAATGCTATATGGCAGGATATGATATAAACCAGGTCAAAATTTTAGCTAATGAATAGTAATGTGGATCTAATTTATATGCATTATGCATTATTTATATGATCTAAAATATTACAGTGTTCTTACGATCACTGACTGACACTGACCTATAATATACTGTAGAATGTGCTCTCTTTAGTGGCTTCCTGTCTTCTCTCACTAGTGCTGTCTCTGGTCTCAGTGTCTTTGTCCTCTACCCCACTAGCACTCGGTCATTCTTAAGTGTGTGTAACAGTAATACTAACCGCCTTCTAGCATGCTAATGGCATGGCAACATAAAGCAACCTACTGTATGTGCTGTTGGAATACTAACAACAAATGTAGGGGCATGCCATTCTTCATTTTGCTTCCTCCTTGAAATTTGCAATGTCTTTCTTGTGATGTTCACTTTATTGTTGGGAAGACGTGAGTTTGAATTCAGATGACCGAGGTGAGGAGTGAGTGTGACCCAGACCATAAATAAATAGTCTCGTGTCACTATGTCTATTGTAATAGGTTTGACAATTCAGGTTTGGCTCAAAAAGTTGAGATTGATTCATTTGTTTCAGAGAAAGCATGTTACCCCCAACCCATATGCTATAATAACTAAGCAAATACACTACCAACAACACACATCTTTACTTAATAACTTTAATAACCAGGTCTTAACAATTTCTACCAATGGCAGGAAAAATCCTTCAGCTCCCAATATCGAATAATGTACACCATACATTTCCCTATGTGATACTGTATGTACAACTCTGCATGTCAATGCAAGATGCTAATGCACTGTTCACTGTTAATAAAAATCTATAGAAAGGGTAAAAAGCTAACAGAATGATAATTAAAAAAAAACCCCAGAAGACTAAGGAGTCCTAAGGATGTGATATCGAAAGGCTAAAGATGTGCTAAGGGTCTAATGCTACTATACAAACGATGCGCTTAACATATTAAATTACCATAATAAGAAAAATAATAAGACGAGGACAAAAAATTTCAGCTTCTGAACAGAAATTATAAACTTGTAAAGTGGTGTTTAATTATCACATCATTCTGATGTGCCTAAAATGTAATGTAATATAAAGATAGAAGCTAAAGGTGACAGTGAAGTGTCAATACTCACACTGCGTGTGGCTCCTTGAACTTTCCAACCTGCTGGATCTGGTACATCAGATCTCCTCCATTAATGTATTCCATTACAAAGTACAGACGATCCTATACACACAATGGAAGAAAAAATGTAAACAATTACAAAAGTGCCTGAGGCACCAGAGGCAAGAACTAAGAGGAGGAAACATCGAAAGCAACCGAGGCTTAACAGGGGACCATGTTTACATGTGACTGACACTGAAAACCTGAAGGCTGGTGTGAAAGAAGGAATGGTGGGGATAAATTGGAAAGATAGTCAGAATAATTATGGTAGGGATGGAATATGTAAGGAAAGAGAGTTGGGATGAATAGAGGAAAGGGTTGGGGTGTGTAAAAGGAAAGTATTGGGTTGAACAGGAGTAGAGGTTCAGATAAATAGAGGGAGGCAGAGAATGTGTGAGGAAAGGCTTAGGATGAAGTAAAAGTAAAGTAATGTGAAGGAAGGGTGGAGAGGATGAATAGCAAGGGTTGAAGCTGAGATCTTTTAGCAAAGGTAAATTGACAGTGAGAGACAAAGAGAGAGTCTATGAACCTTGATAGAGAAAGGCTGTGATTCTTGATAGACCTGGAGCAAGGACTGCTTTCTATGAGAGGAAGACTTAAATCCCTGAGAAAGTACTGTAACTATGTTCCTTATGATAGATGGGGTGGGCTACAAGCCTTTTGAGAGACAAGCAGCTCAGTGAAAGTGAATGGAAGGGCTTGCAAACGTTGATATAGATATAGAGGGGCTGCCAAAGATTTACAGAAAAAGGTTACTTCCTTAAGAGTGGGAGAGGGAAGAAAGAAAGGGGTTGAATTGTTTAGGTCAAAAGAGGGGCTGTGGTCCTTGAGAGAAATAGCGGAGGGTAAAAACCTGGACTGAGATCAGTTACCTTGCGCTGCACTGTGGAGCCGAACATTCATGCATGCAGAATGAACTGTAGCCATTTGGCAATCTCAGGGACAGTAGTGTGAGAGAGAAATTTGTTAGCTTTAAGATAGAATAAGTTTGACAGTCCAAGTTGAGCTCAGATGAGCCTCTGCTCTGCAGCTGAGAGAAGTCAGCTAATGGGGTTCAGGCATGTGATATACATGTCTTCATGATTTAGCTTGCTCCAAAAATTGTGGTTGGTGGATAAGCGTGTTTGTGTATTTGTGTGTATGTGTGATGCCCTGCAATGAACTGTGGTCAGATTGTTGCCTTTGGATGCAACTCTGAAGAAAATATGATGTCGCTTTTCAGTATCTCTCTCAGACACACACAAACTCTCACTCTGTGTGTGTGTGTGTGTGTGTGTGTGTGTGTGTTCAGCAAGCTTTCAGATTCCTCTGCTGCTCCACTGCACCCAAAGATTTGTCTGACATGATGACCTCCCTTTCTGTTATTTACATTGTGTGAATGTGTGTGCATTCATGTGTGTGTTCATGTGTGTTTTAGGTCATGTGCTGTGGGTTGAAAAAAATGCAACGTGACATGACATACACAGGAGTGGAGTTTGTATGTGTTTGTGTATACTGTTCTCCTAATTGCTTACACACCATTCTAATAAGAACTGAAGTCTGAAGACTGAACTAAATGTGTGTGTGTGTGTGTGTGTGTGTGTGTGTGTGTGTGTGTACCATGGTCTGGAAGCAGGAATGCAGCTGTGTGAGGAAAGGAGGTTTTCCTGAAAGTGCCAACACCCTCTTCTCCACCATAGTACACTCCACATCATCGTCCTGAATCACCACGTCCTTCTTCAGAATCTTTATAGCAAATAACTCATCCGTTCCCTTCATCTCAGCCAGCATTACCTGGAAGAGAGAGACAGACGGAATAAAATGTCTATACTACAGTGTACATAGTAAATGCTGCACCACATTTGCTATAAAAGTCATTTCAGACATATAAAAGGCTCTTGTAGACCATATAACAAATAGCCGAAAGCTTGCCAGCTAATGGGCTAATTAGTATTTATAATTTATTGCTCTAAATATATTAGCATATAAAACGAGGATACAGAGATACAGAGAGAAAGACAATGTAGGAGAAATAGATTGACCAGAGGATGAATAGACAAATAGCAAGCATGGAGTCCAGCATGATTAATACTGGCTGTTACCAAATCCCAAGTTTCACAACATAAAAGCAGTTACCTAATTGTTGGGAGGTTTGAATTCTGATGAAGCAATAGCCACTCAAAATAGGCCGTACTGTCTAGGATGGGATGGATGGAATTATTCTCGCTCCCCTGTCGATCAGAGTGATGGCAGCCAATCGTGGCTGTCACTGCCCTGTGATGCAGCATGCACAGCAGTTCAAAAAGGTGTGAAGGGTATCGTCACATGTCTCAGAGGAAGCAGTGTTTGCACCATCCTATCCTCCCTGGTCAGCAGCTGTTGTGTAATAGAGGACAGTAAGATAGGTGGGGCCAAAGCCCAAATGAAAAAAATTGGGGGACCATAATCAGGTTGGGATATAAACAACCCTGGCTGCATAATCTGAAAGATGTGCTGCGGTGTCATCTACAGCAGAGGCAGCGGTGCTAAATCATAGAGCTGTGGACTTGGCCAATTGTATACGACTGTACTTAGATTCTATCCACGAATCACACTAGACAATATCCCTGGTAAAGGACTGCTGATAGAGAGCATGTCAACCTTCACAGACAGAAGGTATGCAACTGGCCCCATCCAAATGTTGCTTGCTTATCTCTATATTGGTTGCCAAATTGGTGGTTGCTTTAAAAGACGATAAAGTGTGTGTTCAGGCTCTTCCTACCCTACCACTAAATGATACATTATATGGCCCAAAGGATTCTAAGCATTTAGCATTTAGCCCCTTCTGAAATGGTCTGAGGTTCAACATTTCCCAGTTTCGCCAGTGATGTTGCAGTCACCAACATTCCAGCCAAATTGAATGGAATTCTTCAAACAGCAGCCAATTGTTCAGATAATGGAGAGTGCACTGATGCACTGGTGCTGCAAGGGCTCTAAAGCAGTTTCTGAAAACCTTTCAGAGGACCTTGAAGTGGTACGTCACTCTGTTGATGATGGTAAATGTGGAATAACTGCCTGTGTTCAACAGCAAATTAAATATAGCCAGTTGTTTGTTTGTGTTAATCCTAAAGGTTAATTTGAGTTGGGTTGAGCTCAGGGCTCTGTGCAAGTCACTCAAGTTCTTCCAAATCAACCAATTCAAGCCATGTCTTTGGCTTATATTCCGTAAAGCTGCTTCGAGACAATGGCCATTGTTAATACTGCTATTACTAATAAAAGTGAATTAAATTGAATTGAATTAAACAGGTTTGTGCTCGAACCCCTTTGTTCCACTGAAGGGAAATTGTAATTCTGCAGCACACAAAGACATCTTATATAATTGCATGCTTTCAAATTTGTGGCAACAGTTTGGGAAAGGCTCTTATACGGGGCTTATTTTCAGATATATAAAAACCTTTGGCCCTATATTGTGTCTCTTAGGTCTTATACAAACCACTTGTATTTTCACAAATACGCTCTGTTGTGTTTTCACACTTGTTTGCCCCACTTATGTTTGATCCTTACCCCGTTCCTGCCTCTGCACACATGATCCTTATTTTTCACTAATTACCTCCCCTATTTATACCGATTGTCTTGCGCTTGTTTTTAGACGAGTCCTTGTTGATGTGTGTTGTTTGTTATACACAAACTCAGTTTTTCCCATAGTGTTTATCTGTGTCTGTTGGTTTTTGCATTTGCGTCTGGATTCTGTTCTCACGGAGACACCCATACCTGACAAATTATGGTTAATTTGCTTAATCATATACAGAAAATCGGAGAAATCTAATCATTACTGAACTTAA